>NW_026527187.1:0-177069 GCF_022682495.2 Desmodus rotundus
TCTAGCCCTAGACCTAAACCTACCTGTAACATGAACCCAAACCCTAACCCTAACCCTAACCCTATCGCTAACCCTAACCTTATCCCTAACCCTAACCCTATCCTTAACCCTAACCCTAACCCTAATAATAAAGCTAATCCTTACCACAATCCTAATGCTAGCCCTAACCCTAACCCTATCTTTAAACGGAAGGTGTCTGATATATCAGAGCTTTGCGTTGTGTCCTAACCAAAATGCTACTGAAATCATTTTCCATGGGTAGTGAACGAACAGGAGCATAGCAGCATCTGAACTTTGCAGGACAATGAGCTGCGAGTGTGGGCTTTTCGCCGCTCTCGTTATTCCAGCAAAATAGCAGAGTCCGAAGATTTCCTGCAGCTACTGACTACTATGTCCTGTGGACAAAACTGTTGGTCCAACCTAGATATGCACATGAAGCTCACAGTCCACTGACTCTTTTCGACGGAATTTCCTTCTGCGAGAACAGCAAGGAATTCATGCACAGCTTCCAAACAACTAGGGAATCAGGATGTTTCATACAAGTGCCTTATTAGCACATTTCATCTCCAGCGGGTAACACTAGGTCAATGGACTCGTTTCAGTAGAGTGCGAAATGTAGGGGGTGCCGATAGAACCGGCCGAGTTAGAACGTCATTTCAATGGGTTTTCTGTAAGATCACCTTGGGGGTAACTTTGCGAGCCAGAGAGTTCCGGAATCGCGTTCCCAAAAACAAAGAAGTGAACGGAAGCACAGGACTATGCCAACTCTGAACTAGAGTAAGCTTGGCTACCACTGTTTTCGCCAAATTGTGCGTGCTGCGGGGAAAGCGTATCCGGACGTTGGAAGGCCGCTAGGCCGTGCTACGTGACTTGGACTCCAAGTCTCTGAAGATCTAAGGGAATGTGGATCTCAGAGTA
Organism: Desmodus rotundus; assembly: GCF_022682495.2. Classification (NCBI taxonomy): domain Eukaryota; kingdom Metazoa; phylum Chordata; class Mammalia; order Chiroptera; family Phyllostomidae; genus Desmodus; species Desmodus rotundus. Next base: position 919 of record NW_026527187.1, read on the forward strand.
GCCTGTGGGGCTCCTGGTGGATGATACTACATTCGTGAAGATTTGTTTGCTCCTCAAAATCACTCGGGAATCCACCTATTTCGTAGGAAGCGGGTTTTTTCCCAAAGCCGTCTCCGGGTTCAGCGTCTTCTCAATGTTCCCATCTCAGTAGGAGATGTGACGGGAGAAGAAGGCTGTAGCCTAAGAAACCATGGAGACAATACTACGTCCCTCGGACTCCACCCGTTCGTGAAGCGTTCAAGGAGGAAGAAGCGAAAAGTACCTCATGGGCCTACCGGGGCATTCATTCCACTCTGACAATACAGCAGTGACGAGTTTGCGCTCCCCTGCATCATTCAGGGATTACATCAAGTCGTGCGAAAAGTGTTCTCAACAAAAGCCATCCACACTATTTGACGTGTTATCAATGTTCTCATTGCAGTAGGAGATGAAAGCAGTGGTGTCTCACATAGTACGTACCCTTGTCAGCATCCTGCCCAAGTACCTTGCTGCAATATAGGATCTATGGCTCCTGTCATAGCCCAAGAGCTACGGAAATGATTTCCCGTCCGCAAAGGAGGGAATGTTAGCATAGCACTTTGTGGTCCTTGCAGGGGAATGAGCGTCCCCAGTAGAGTTTTCTCCTAGGTACTTTTTCCATCAGAAAAGCGTAGCCCCGGGAAGAAGAGAAGCAGCAGCCTACTGCCTCACTTTGACCATACAGTGTTTTTAACGTAGCAATGCATGCGCAGCTAGCAGTCCCCTTACTCTACTCGAGTCACTTTCTCTCACACAGCACAGGAGTGAACGGTTTGAAAGCTGCCAAGTTACTCGGGAACGAACATGTTCCTGTTAAGTGGCGTTCAGCAAAAACGCGGCACTAGATCAATGTGCTCATATCAGTTGAATTGGAAATGAGTGCCTTGTACCATATCACATACCCTCTTCAGAACCTATGATCAGCTATTTTGCTCTGTTTTCATTTACCTTGCTGTGTTTGAGTGCGAGGATCTACAGAGTCACTTTCTCATCATGAACGCACTCCATGAAAGCACAGAACTATGACAGCTATGAAATACACTATCTTCTATGACACACTTTCTTCTAACTGCGGCCGTCAGCTAGCTCTAGCCCTAGACCTAAACCTACCTGTAACATGAACCCAAACCCTAACCCTAACCCTAACCCTATCGCTAACCCTAACCTTATCCCTAACCCTAACCCTATCCTTAACCCTAACCCTAACCCTAATAATAAAGCTAATCCTTACCACAATCCTAATGCTAGCCCTAACCCTAACCCTATCTTTAAACGGAAGGTGTCTGATATATCAGAGCTTTGCGTTGTGTCCTAACCAAAATGCTACTGAAATCATTTTCCATGGGTAGTGAACGAACAGGAGCATAGCAGCATCTGAACTTTGCAGGACAATGAGCTGCGAGTGTGGGCTTTTCGCCGCTCTCGTTATTCCAGCAAAATAGCAGAGTCCGAAGATTTCCTGCAGCTACTGACTACTATGTCCTGTGGACAAAACTGTTGGTCCAACCTAGATATGCACATGAAGCTCACAGTCCACTGACTCTTTTCGACGGAATTTCCTTCTGCGAGAACAGCAAAGAATTCATGCACAGCTTCCAAACAACTAGGGAATCAGGATGTTTCATACAAGTGCCTTATTAGCACATTTCATCTCCAGCGGGTAACACTAGGTCAATGGACTCGTTTCAGTAGAGTGCGAAATGTAGGGGGTGCCGATAGAACCGGCCGAGTTAGAACGTCATTTCAATGGGTTTTCTGTAAGATCACCTTGGGGGTAACTTTGCGAGCCAGAGAGTTCCGGAATCGCGTTCCCAAAAACAAAGAAGTGAACGGAAGCACAGGACTATGCCAACTCTGAACTAGAGTAAGCTTGGCTACCACTGTTTTCGCCAAATTGTGCGTGCTGCGGGGAAAGCGTATCCGGACGTTGGAAGGCCGCTAGGCCGTGCTACGTGACTTGGACTCCAAGTCTCTGAAGATCTAAGGGAATGTGGATCTCAGAGTAGCCTGTGGGGCTCCTGGTGGATGATACTACATTCGTGAAGATTTGTTTGCTCCTCAAAATCACTCGGGAATCCACCTATTTCGTAGGAAGCGGGTTTTTTCCCAAAGCCGTCTCCGGGTTCAGCGTCTTCTCAATGTTCCCATCTCAGTAGGAGATGTGACGGGAGAAGAAGGCTGTAGCCTAAGAAACCATGGAGACAATACTACGTCCCTCGGACTCCACCCGTTCGTGAAGCGTTCAAGGAGGAAGAAGCGAAAAGTACCTCATGGGCCTACCGGGGCATTCATTCCACTCTGACAATACAGCAGTGACGAGTTTGCGCTCCCCTGCATCATTCAGGGATTACATCAAGTCGTGCGAAAAGTGTTCTCAACAAAAGCCATCCACACTATTTGACGTGTTATCAATGTTCTCATTGCAGTAGGAGATGAAAGCAGTGGTGTCTCACATAGTACGTACCCTTGTCAGCATCCTGCCCAAGTACCTTGCTGCAATATAGGATCTATGGCTCCTGTCATAGCCCAAGAGCTACGGAAATGATTTCCCGTCCGCAAAGGAGGGAATGTTAGCATAGCACTTTGTGGTCCTTGCAGGGGAATGAGCGTCCCCAGTAGAGTTTTCTCCTAGGTACTTTTTCCATCAGAAAAGCGTAGCCCCGGGAAGAAGAGAAGCAGCAGCCTACTGCCTCACTTTGACCATACAGTGTTTTTAACGTAGCAATGCATGCGCAGCTAGCAGTCCCCTTACTCTACTCGAGTCACTTTCTCTCACACAGCACAGGAGTGAACGGTTTGAAAGCTGCCAAGTTACTCGGGAACGAACATGTTCCTGTTAAGTGGCGTTCAGCAAAAACGCGGCACTAGATCAATGTGCTCATATCAGTTGAATTGGAAATGAGTGCCTTGTACCATATCACATACCCTCTTCAGAACCTATGATCAGCTATTTTGCTCTGTTTTCATTTACCTTGCTGTGTTTGAGTGCGAGGATCTACAGAGTCACTTTCTCATCATGAACGCACTCCATGAAAGCACAGAACTATGACAGCTATGAAATACACTATCTTCTATGACACACTTTCTTCTAACTGCGGCCGTCAGCTAGCTCTAGCCCTAGACCTAAACCTACCTGTAACATGAACCCAAACCCTAACCCTAACCCTAACCCTATCGCTAACCCTAACCTTATCCCTAACCCTAACCCTATCCTTAACCCTAACCCTAACCCTAATAATAAAGCTAATCCTTACCACAATCCTAATGCTAGCCCTAACCCTAACCCTATCTTTAAACGGAAGGTGTCTGATATATCAGAGCTTTGCGTTGTGTCCTAACCAAAATGCTACTGAAATCATTTTCCATGGGTAGTGAACGAACAGGAGCATAGCAGCATCTGAACTTTGCAGGACAATGAGCTGCGAGTGTGGGCTTTTCGCCGCTCTCGTTATTCCAGCAAAATAGCAGAGTCCGAAGATTTCCTGCAGCTACTGACTACTATGTCCTGTGGACAAAACTGTTGGTCCAACCTAGATATGCACATGAAGCTCACAGTCCACTGACTCTTTTCGACGGAATTTCCTTCTGCGAGAACAGCAAAGAATTCATGCACAGCTTCCAAACAACTAGGGAATCAGGATGTTTCATACAAGTGCCTTATTAGCACATTTCATCTCCAGCGGGTAACACTAGGTCAATGGACTCGTTTCAGTAGAGTGCGAAATGTAGGGGGTGCCGATAGAACCGGCCGAGTTAGAACGTCATTTCAATGGGTTTTCTGTAAGATCACCTTGGGGGTAACTTTGCGAGCCAGAGAGTTCCGGAATCGCGTTCCCAAAAACAAAGAAGTGAACGGAAGCACAGGACTATGCCAACTCTGAACTAGAGTAAGCTTGGCTACCACTGTTTTCGCCAAATTGTGCGTGCTGCGGGGAAAGCGTATCCGGACGTTGGAAGGCCGCTAGGCCGTGCTACGTGACTTGGACTCCAAGTCTCTGAAGATCTAAGGGAATGTGGATCTCAGAGTAGCCTGTGGGGCTCCTGGTGGATGATACTACATTCGTGAAGATTTGTTTGCTCCTCAAAATCACTCGGGAATCCACCTATTTCGTAGGAAGCGGGTTTTTTCCCAAAGCCGTCTCCGGGTTCAGCGTCTTCTCAATGTTCCCATCTCAGTAGGAGATGTGACGGGAGAAGAAGGCTGTAGCCTAAGAAACCATGGAGACAATACTACGTCCCTCGGACTCCACCCGTTCGTGAAGCGTTCAAGGAGGAAGAAGCGAAAAGTACCTCATGGGCCTACCGGGGCATTCATTCCACTCTGACAATACAGCAGTGACGAGTTTGCGCTCCCCTGCATCATTCAGGGATTACATCAAGTCGTGCGAAAAGTGTTCTCAACAAAAGCCATCCACACTATTTGACGTGTTATCAATGTTCTCATTGCAGTAGGAGATGAAAGCAGTGGTGTCTCACATAGTACGTACCCTTGTCAGCATCCTGCCCAAGTACCTTGCTGCAATATAGGATCTATGGCTCCTGTCATAGCCCAAGAGCTACGGAAATGATTTCCCGTCCGCAAAGGAGGGAATGTTAGCATAGCACTTTGTGGTCCTTGCAGGGGAATGAGCGTCCCCAGTAGAGTTTTCTCCTAGGTACTTTTTCCATCAGAAAAGCGTAGCCCCGGGAAGAAGAGAAGCAGCAGCCTACTGCCTCACTTTGACCATACAGTGTTTTTAACGTAGCAATGCATGCGCAGCTAGCAGTCCCCTTACTCTACTCGAGTCACTTTCTCTCACACAGCACAGGAGTGAACGGTTTGAAAGCTGCCAAGTTACTCGGGAACGAACATGTTCCTGTTAAGTGGCGTTCAGCAAAAACGCGGCACTAGATCAATGTGCTCATATCAGTTGAATTGGAAATGAGTGCCTTGTACCATATCACATACCCTCTTCAGAACCTATGATCAGCTATTTTGCTCTGTTTTCATTTACCTTGCTGTGTTTGAGTGCGAGGATCTACAGAGTCACTTTCTCATCATGAACGCACTCCATGAAAGCACAGAACTATGACAGCTATGAAATACACTATCTTCTATGACACACTTTCTTCTAACTGCGGCCGTCAGCTAGCTCTAGCCCTAGACCTAAACCTACCTGTAACATGAACCCAAACCCTAACCCTAACCCTAACCCTATCGCTAACCCTAACCTTATCCCTAACCCTAACCCTATCCTTAACCCTAACCCTAACCCTAATAATAAAGCTAATCCTTACCACAATCCTAATGCTAGCCCTAACCCTAACCCTATCTTTAAACGGAAGGTGTCTGATATATCAGAGCTTTGCGTTGTGTCCTAACCAAAATGCTACTGAAATCATTTTCCATGGGTAGTGAACGAACAGGAGCATAGCAGCATCTGAACTTTGCAGGACAATGAGCTGCGAGTGTGGGCTTTTCGCCGCTCTCGTTATTCCAGCAAAATAGCAGAGTCCGAAGATTTCCTGCAGCTACTGACTACTATGTCCTGTGGACAAAACTGTTGGTCCAACCTAGATATGCTCATGAAGCTCACAGTCCACTGACTCTTTTCGACGGAATTTCCTTCTGCGAGAACAGCAAGGAATTCATGCACAGCTTCCAAACAACTAGGGAATCAGGATGTTTCATACAAGTGCCTTATTAGCACATTTCATCTCCAGCGGGTAACACTAGGTCAATGGACTCGTTTCAGTAGAGTGCGAAATGTAGGGGGTGCCGATAGAACCGGCCGAGTTAGAACGTCATTTCAATGGGTTTTCTGTAAGATCACCTTGGGGGTAACTTTGCGAGCCAGAGAGTTCCGGAATCGCGTTCCCAAAAACAAAGGAGTGAACGGAAGCACAGGACTATGCCAACTCTGAACTAGAGTAAGCTTGGCTACCACTGTTTTCGCCAAATTGTGCGTGCTGCGGGGAAAGCGTATCCGGACGTTGGAAGGCCGCTAGGCCGTGCTACGTGACTTGGACTCCAGGTCTCTGAAGATCTAAGGGAATGTGGATCTCAGAGTAGCCTGTGGGGCTCCTGGTGGATGATACTACATTCGTGAAGATTTGTTTGCTCCTCAAAATCACTCGGGAATCCACCTATTTCGTAGGAAGCGGGTTTTTTCCCAAAGCCGTCTCCGGGTTCAGCGTCTTCTCAATGTTCCCATCTCAGTAGGAGATGTGACGGGAGAAGAAGGCTGTAGCCTAAGAAACCATGGAGACAATACTACGTCCCTCGGACTCCACCAGTTCGTGAAGCGTTCAAGGAGGAAGAAGCGAAAAGTACCTCATGGGCCTACCGGGGCATTCATTCCACTCTGACAATACAGCAGTGACGAGTTTGCGCTCCCCTGCATCATTCAGGGATTACATCAAGTCGTGCGAAAAGTGTTCCCAACAAAAGCCATCCACACTATTTGACGTGTTATCAATGTTCTCATTGCAGTAGGAGATGAAAGCAGTGGTGTCTCACATAGTACGTACCCTTGTCAGCATCCTGCCCAAGTACCTTGCTGCAATATAGGATCTCTGGCTCCTGTCATAGCCCAAGAGCTACGGAAATGATTTCCCGTCCGCAAAGGAGGGAATGTTAGCATAGCACTTTGTGGTCCTTGCAGGGGAATGAGCGTCCCCAGTAGAGTTTTCTCCTAGGTACTTTTTCCATCAGAAAAGCGTAGCCCCGGGAAGAAGAGAAGCAGCAGCCTACTGCCTCACTTTGACCATACAGTGTTTTTAACGTAGCAATGCATGCGCAGCTAGCAGTCCCCTTACTCTACTCGAGTCACTTTCTCTCACACAGCACAGGAGTGAACGGTTTGAAAGCTGCCAAGTTACTCGGGAACGAACATGTTCCTGTTAAGTGGCGTTCAGCAAAAACGCGGCACTAGATCAATGTGCTCATATCAGTTGAATTGGAAATGAGTGCCTTGTACCATATCACATACCCTCTTCAGAACCTATGATCAGCTATTTTGCTCTGTTTTCATTTACCTTGCTGTGTTTGAGTGCGAGGATCTACAGAGTCACTTTCTCATCATGAACGCACTCCATGAAAGCACAGAACTATGACAGCTATGAAATACACTATCTTCTATGACACACTTTCTTCTAACTGCGGCCGTCAGCTAGCTCTAGCCCTAGACCTAAACCTACCTGTAACATGAACCCAAACCCTAACCCTAACCCTAACCCTATCGCTAACCCTAACCTTATCCCTAACCCTAACCCTATCCTTAACCCTAACCCTAACCCTAATAATAAAGCTAATCCTTACCACAATCCTAATGCTAGCCCTAACCCTAACCCTATCTTTAAACGGAAGGTGTCTGATATATCAGAGCTTTGCGTTGTGTCCTAACCAAAATGCTACTGAAATCATTTTCCATGGGTAGTGAACGAACAGGAGCATAGCAGCATCTGAACTTTGCAGGACAATGAGCTGCGAGTGTGGGCTTTTCGCCGCTCTCGTTATTCCAGCAAAATAGCAGAGTCCGAAGATTTCCTGCAGCTACTGACTACTATGTCCTGTGGACAAAACTGTTGGTCCAACCTAGATATGCACATGAAGCTCACAGTCCACTGACTCTTTTCGACGGAATTTCCTTCTGCGAGAACAGCAAGGAATTCATGCACAGCTTCCAAACAACTAGGGAATCAGGATGTTTCATACAAGTGCCTTATTAGCACATTTCATCTCCAGCGGGTAACACTAGGTCAATGGACTCGTTTCAGTAGAGTGCGAAATGTAGGGGGTGCCGATAGAACCGGCCGAGTTAGAACGTCATTTCAATGGGTTTTCTGTAAGATCACCTTGGGGGTAACTTTGCGAGCCAGAGAGTTCCGGAATCGCGTTCCCAAAAACAAAGAAGTGAACGGAAGCACAGGACTATGCCAACTCTGAACTAGAGTAAGCTTGGCTACCACTGTTTTCGCCAAATTGTGCGTGCTGCGGGGAAAGCGTATCCGGACGTTGGAAGGCCGCTAGGCCGTGCTACGTGACTTGGACTCCAGGTCTCTGAAGATCTAAGGGAATGTGGATCTCAGAGTAGCCTGTGGGGCTCCTGGTGGATGATACTACATTCGTGAAGATTTGTTTGCTCCTCAAAATCACTCGGGAATCCACCTATTTCGTAGGAAGCGGGTTTTTTCCCAAAGCCGTCTCCGGGTTCAGCGTCTTCTCAATGTTCCCATCTCAGTAGGAGATGTGACGGGAGAAGAAGGCTGTAGCCTAAGAAACCATGGAGACAATACTACGTCCCTCGGACTCCACCCGTTCGTGAAGCGTTCAAGGAGGAAGAAGCGAAAAGTACCTCATGGGCCTACCGGGGCATTCATTCCACTCTGACAATACAGCAGTGACGAGTTTGCGCTCCCCTGCATCATTCAGGGATTACATCAAGTCGTGCGAAAAGTGTTCTCAACAAAAGCCATCCACACTATTTGACGTGTTATCAATGTTCTCATTGCAGTAGGAGATGAAAGCAGTGGTGTCTCACATAGTACGTACCCTTGTCAGCATCCTGCCCAAGTACCTTGCTGCAATATAGGATCTATGGCTCCTGTCATAGCCCAAGAGCTACGGAAATGATTTCCCGTCCGCAAAGGAGGGAATGTTAGCATAGCACTTTGTGGTCCTTGCAGGGGAATGAGCGTCCCCAGTAGAGTTTTCTCCTAGGTACTTTTTCCATCAGAAAAGCGTAGCCCCGGGAAGAAGAGAAGCAGCAGCCTACTGCCTCACTTTGACCATACAGTGTTTTTAACGTAGCAATGCATGCGCAGCTAGCAGTCCCCTTACTCTACTCGAGTCACTTTCTCTCACACAGCACAGGAGTGAACGGTTTGAAAGCTGCCAAGTTACTCGGGAACGAACATGTTCCTGTTAAGTGGCGTTCAGCAAAAACGCGGCACTAGATCAATGTGCTCATATCAGTTGAATTGGAAATGAGTGCCTTGTACCATATCACATACCCTCTTCAGAACCTATGATCAGCTATTTTGCTCTGTTTTCATTTACCTTGCTGTGTTTGAGTGCAAGGATCTACAGAGTCACTTTCTCATCATGAACGCACTCCATGAAAGCATAGAACTATGACAGCTATGAAATACACTATCTTCTATGACACACTTTCTTCTAACTGCGGCCGTCGCAGCTCTAGCCCTAGACCTAAACCTACCTGTAACATGAACCCAAACCCTAACCCTAACCCTAACCCTATCGCTAACCCTAACCTTATCCCTAACCCTAACCCTATCCTTAACCCTAACCCTAACCCTAATAATAAAGCTAATCCTTACCACAATCCTAATGCTAGCCCTAACCCTAACCCTATCTTTAACCGGAAGGTGTCTGATATATCAGAGCTTTGCGTTGTGTCCTAACCAAAATGCTACTGAAATCATTTCCATGGGTAGTGAACGAACAGGAGCATAGCAGCATCTGAACTTTGCAGGACAATGAGCTGCGAGTGTGGGCTTTTCGCCGCTCTCTTTATTCCAGCAAAATAGCAGAGTCCGAAGATTTCCTGCAGCTACTGACTACTATGTCCTGTGGACAAAACTGTTTGTCCAACCTAGATATGCACATGAAGCTCACAGTCCACTGACTCTTTTCGACGGAATTTCCTTCTGCGAGAACAGCAAGGAATTCATGCACAGCTTCCAAACAACTAGGGAATCAGGATGTTTCATACAAGTGCCTTATTAGCACATTTCATCTCCAGCGGGTAACACTAGGTCAATGGACTCGTTTCAGTAGAGTGCGAAATGTAGGGGGTGCCGATAGAACCGGCCGAGTTAGAACGTCATTTCAATGGGTTTTCTGTATGATCACCTTGGCGGTAACTTTGCGAGCCAGAGAGTTCCGGAATCGCGTTCCCCAAAACAAAGGAGTGAACGGAAGCACAGGACTATGCCAACTCTGAACTAGAGTAAGCTTGGCTACCACTGTTTTCGCCAAATTGTGCGTGCTGCGGGGAAAGCGTATCCGGACGTTGGAAGGCCGCTAGGCCGTGCTACGTGACTTGGACTCCAAGTCTCTGAAGATCTAAGGGAATGTGGATCTCAGAGTAGCCTGTGGGGCTCCCGGGGGATGATACTACATTCGTGAAGATTTGTTTGCTCCTCAAAATCACTCGGGAATCCACCTATTTCGTAGGAAGCGGGTTTTTTCCCAAAGCCGTCTCCGGGTTCAGCGTCTTCTCAATGTTCCCATCTCAGTAGGAGATGTGACGGGAGAAGAAGGCTGTAGCCTAAGAAACCATGGAGACAATACTACGTCCCTCGGACTCCACCAGTTCGTGAAGCGTTCAAGGAGGAAGAAGCGAAAAGTACCTCATGGGCCTACCGGGGCATTCATTCCACTCTGACAATACAGCAGTGACGAGTTTGCGCTCCCCTGCATCATTCAGGGATTACATCAAGTCGTGCGAAAAGTGTTCTCAACAAAAGCCATCCACACTATTTGACGTGTTATCAATGTTCTCATTGCAGTAGGAGATGAAAGCAGTGGTGTCTCACATAGTACGTACCCTTGTCAGCATCCTGCCCAAGTACCTTGCTGCAATATAGGATCTATGGCTCCTGTCATAGCCCAAGAGCTACGGAAATGATTTCCCGTCCGCAAAGGAGGGAATGTTAGCATAGCACTTTGTGGTCCTTGCAGGGGAATGAGCGTCCCCAGTAGAGTTTTCTCCTAGGTACTTTTTCCATCAGAAAAGCGTAGCCCCGGGAAGAAGAGAAGCAGCAGCCTACTGCCTCACTTTGACCATACAGTGTTTTTAACGTAGCAATGCATGCGCAGCTAGCAGTCCCCTTACTCTACTCGAGTCACTTTCTCTCACACAGCACAGGAGTGAACGGTTTGAAAGCTGCCAAGTTACTCGGGAACGAACATGTTCCTGTTAAGTGGCGTTCAGCAAAAACGCGGCACTAGATCAATGTGCTCATATCAGTTGAATTGGAAATGAGTGCCTTGTACCATATCACATACCCTCTTCAGAACCTATGATCAGCTATTTTGCTCTGTTTTCATTTACCTTGCTGTGTTTGAGTGCAAGGATCTACAGAGTCACTTTCTCATCATGAACGCACTCCATGAAAGCATAGAACTATGACAGCTATGAAATACACTATCTTCTATGACACACTTTCTTCTAACTGCGGCCGTCGCAGCTCTAGCCCTAGACCTAAACCTACCTGTAACATGAACCCAAACCCTAACCCTAACCCTAACCCTATCGCTAACCCTAACCTTATCCCTAACCCTAACCCTATCCTTAACCCTAACCCTAATAATAAAGCTAATCCTTACCACAATCCTAATGCTAGCCCTAACCCTAACCCTATCTTTAAACGGAAGGTGTCTGATATATCAGAGCTTTGCGTTGTGTCCTAACCAAAATGCTACTGAAATCATTTTCCATGGGTAGTGAACGAACAGGAGCATAGCAGCATCTGAACTTTGCAGGACAATGAGCTGCGAGTGTGGGCTTTTCGCCGCTCTCTTTATTCCAGCAAAATAGCAGAGTCCGAAGATTTCCTGCAGCTACTGACTACTATGTCCTGTGGACAAAACTGTTTGTCCAACCTAGATATGCACATGAAGCTCACAGTCCACTGACTCTTTTCGACGGAATTTCCTTCTGCGAGAACAGCAAGGAATTCATGCACAGCTTCCAAACAACTAGGGAATCAGGATGTTTCATACAAGTGCCTTATTAGCACATTTCATCTCCAGCGGGTAACACTAGGTCAATGGACTCGTTTCAGTAGAGTGCGAAATGTAGGGGGTGCCGATAGAACCGGCCGAGTTAGAACGTCATTTCAATGGGTTTTCTGTATGATCACCTTGGCGGTAACTTTGCGAGCCAGAGAGTTCCGGAATCGCGTTCCCCAAAACAAAGGAGTGAACGGAAGCACAGGACTATGCCAACTCTGAACTAGAGTAAGCTTGGCTACCACTGTTTTCGCCAAATTGTGCGTGCTGCGGGGAAAGCGTATCCGGACGTTGGAAGGCCGCTAGGCCGTGCTACGTGACTTGGACTCCAAGTCTCTGAAGATCTAAGGGAATGTGGATCTCAGAGTAGCCTGTGGGGCTCCCGGGGGATGATACTACATTCGTGAAGATTTGTTTGCTCCTCAAAATCACTCGGGAATCCACCTATTTCGTAGGAAGCGGGTTTTTTCCCAAAGCCGTCTCCGGGTTCAGCGTCTTCTCAATGTTCCCATCTCAGTAGGAGATGTGACGGGAGAAGAAGGCTGTAGCCTAAGAAACCATGGAGACAATACTACGTCCCTCGGACTCCACCAGTTCGTGAAGCGTTCAAGGAGGAAGAAGCGAAAAGTACCTCATGGGCCTACCGGGGCATTCATTCCACTCTGACAATACAGCAGTGACGAGTTTGCGCTCCCCTGCATCATTCAGGGATTACATCAAGTCGTGCGAAAAGTGTTCTCAACAAAAGCCATCCACACTATTTGACGTGTTATCAATGTTCTCATTGCAGTAGGAGATGAAAGCAGTGGTGTCTCACATAGTACGTACCCTTGTCAGCATCCTGCCCAAGTACCTTGCTGCAATATAGGATCTATGGCTCCTGTCATAGCCCAAGAGCTACGGAAATGATTTCCCGTCCGCAAAGGAGGGAATGTTAGCATAGCACTTTGTGGTCCTTGCAGGGGAATGAGCGTCCCCAGTAGAGTTTTCTCCTAGGTACTTTTTCCATCAGAAAAGCGTAGCCCCGGGAAGAAGAGAAGCAGCAGCCTACTGCCTCACTTTGACCATACAGTGTTTTTAACGTAGCAATGCATGCGCAGCTAGCAGTCCCCTTACTCTACTCGAGTCACTTTCTCTCACACAGCACAGGAGTGAACGGTTTGAAAGCTGCCAAGTTACTCGGGAACGAACATGTTCCTGTTAAGTGGCGTTCAGCAAAAACGCGGCACTAGATCAATGTGCTCATATCAGTTGAATTGGAAATGAGTGCCTTGTACCATATCACATACCCTCTTCAGAACCTATGATCAGCTATTTTGCTCTGTTTTCATTTACCTTGCTGTGTTTGAGTGCAAGGATCTACAGAGTCACTTTCTCATCATGAACGCACTCCATGAAAGCATAGAACTATGACAGCTATGAAATACACTATCTTCTATGACACACTTTCTTCTAACTGCGGCCGTCGCAGCTCTAGCCCTAGACCTAAACCTACCTGTAACATGAACCCAAACCCTAACCCTAACCCTAACCCTATCGCTAACCCTAACCTTATCCCTAACCCTAACCCTATCCTTAACCCTAACCCTAATAATAAAGCTAATCCTTACCACAATCCTAATGCTAGCCCTAACCCTAACCCTATCTTTAAACGGAAGGTGTCTGATATATCAGAGCTTTGCGTTGTGTCCTAACCAAAATGCTACTGAAATCATTTTCCATGGGTAGTGAACGAACAGGAGCATAGCAGCATCTGAACTTTGCAGGACAATGAGCTGCGAGTGTGGGCTTTTCGCCGCTCTCTTTATTCCAGCAAAATAGCAGAGTCCGAAGATTTCCTGCAGCTACTGACTACTATGTCCTGTGGACAAAACTGTTTGTCCAACCTAGATATGCACATGAAGCTCACAGTCCACTGACTCTTTTCGACGGAATTTCCTTCTGCGAGAACAGCAAGGAATTCATGCACAGCTTCCAAACAACTAGGGAATCAGGATGTTTCATACAAGTGCCTTATTAGCACATTTCATCTCCAGCGGGTAACACTAGGTCAATGGACTCGTTTCAGTAGAGTGCGAAATGTAGGGGGTGCCGATAGAACCGGCCGAGTTAGAACGTCATTTCAATGGGTTTTCTGTATGATCACCTTGGCGGTAACTTTGCGAGCCAGAGAGTTCCGGAATCGCGTTCCCCAAAACAAAGGAGTGAACGGAAGCACAGGACTATGCCAACTCTGAACTAGAGTAAGCTTGGCTACCACTGTTTTCGCCAAATTGTGCGTGCTGCGGGGAAAGCGTATCCGGACGTTGGAAGGCCGCTAGGCCGTGCTACGTGACTTGGACTCCAAGTCTCTGAAGATCTAAGGGAATGTGGATCTCAGAGTAGCCTGTGGGGCTCCCGGGGGATGATACTACATTCGTGAAGATTTGTTTGCTCCTCAAAATCACTCGGGAATCCACCTATTTCGTAGGAAGCGGGTTTTTTCCCAAAGCCGTCTCCGGGTTCAGCGTCTTCTCAATGTTCCCATCTCAGTAGGAGATGTGACGGGAGAAGAAGGCTGTAGCCTAAGAAACCATGGAGACAATACTACGTCCCTCGGACTCCACCAGTTCGTGAAGCGTTCAAGGAGGAAGAAGCGAAAAGTACCTCATGGGCCTACCGGGGCATTCATTCCACTCTGACAATACAGCAGTCACGAGTTTGCGCTCCCCTGCATCATTCAGGGATTACATCAAGTCGTGCGAAAAGTGTTCTCAACAAAAGCCATCCACACTATTTGACGTGTTATCAATGTTCTCATTGCAGTAGGAGATGAAAGCAGTGGTGTCTCACATAGTACGTACCCTTGTCAGCATCCTGCCCAAGTACCTTGCTGCAATATAGGATCTATGGCTCCTGTCATAGCCCAAGAGCTACGGAAATGATTTCCCGTCCGCAAAGGAGGGAATGTTAGCATAGCACTTTGTGGTCCTTGCAGGGGAATGAGCGTCCCCAGTAGAGTTTTCTCCTAGGTACTTTTTCCATCAGAAAAGCGTAGCCCCGGGAAGAAGAGAAGCAGCAGCCTACTGCCTCACTTTGACCATACAGTGTTTTTAACGTAGCAATGCATGCGCAGCTAGCAGTCCCCTTACTCTACTCGAGTCACTTTCTCTCACACAGCACAGGAGTGAACGGTTTGAAAGCTGCCAAGTTACTCGGGAACGAACATGTTCCTGTTAAGTGGCGTTCAGCAAAAACGCGGCACTAGATCAATGTGCTCATATCAGTTGAATTGGAAATGAGTGCCTTGTACCATATCACATACCCTCTTCAGAACCTATGATCAGCTATTTTGCTCTGTTTTCATTTACCTTGCTGTGTTTGAGTGCAAGGATCTACAGAGTCACTTTCTCATCATGAACGCACTCCATGAAAGCATAGAACTATGACAGCTATGAAATACACTATCTTCTATGACACACTTTCTTCTAACTGCGGCCGTCGCAGCTCTAGCCCTAGACCTAAACCTACCTGTAACATGAACCCAAACCCTAACCCTAACCCTAACCCTATCGCTAACCCTAACCTTATCCCTAACCCTAACCCTATCCTTAACCCTAACCCTAACCCTAATAATAAAGCTAATCCTTACCACAATCCTAATGCTAGCCCTAACCCTAACCCTATCTTTAACCGGAAGGTGTCTGATATATCAGAGCTTTGCGTTGTGTCCTAACCAAAATGCTACTGAAATCATTTCCATGGGTAGTGAACGAACAGGAGCATAGCAGCATCTGAACTTTGCAGGACAATGAGCTGCGAGTGTGGGCTTTTCGCCGCTCTCTTTATTCCAGCAAAATAGCAGAGTCCGAAGATTTCCTGCAGCTACTGACTACTATGTCCTGTGGACAAAACTGTTTGTCCAACCTAGATATGCACATGAAGCTCACAGTCCACTGACTCTTTTCGACGGAATTTCCTTCTGCGAGAACAGCAAGGAATTCATGCACAGCTTCCAAACAACTAGGGAATCAGGATGTTTCATACAAGTGCCTTATTAGCACATTTCATCTCCAGCGGGTAACACTAGGTCAATGGACTCGTTTCAGTAGAGTGCGAAATGTAGGGGGTGCCGATAGAACCGGCCGAGTTAGAACGTCATTTCAATGGGTTTTCTGTATGATCACCTTGGCGGTAACTTTGCGAGCCAGAGAGTTCCGGAATCGCGTTCCCCAAAACAAAGGAGTGAACGGAAGCACAGGACTATGCCAACTCTGAACTAGAGTAAGCTTGGCTACCACTGTTTTCGCCAAATTGTGCGTGCTGCGGGGAAAGCGTATCCGGACGTTGGAAGGCCGCTAGGCCGTGCTACGTGACTTGGACTCCAAGTCTCTGAAGATCTAAGGGAATGTGGATCTCAGAGTAGCCTGTGGGGCTCCCGGGGGATGATACTACATTCGTGAAGATTTGTTTGCTCCTCAAAATCACTCGGGAATCCACCTATTTCGTAGGAAGCGGGTTTTTTCCCAAAGCCGTCTCCGGGTTCAGCGTCTTCTCAATGTTCCCATCTCAGTAGGAGATGTGACGGGAGAAGAAGGCTGTAGCCTAAGAAACCATGGAGACAATACTACGTCCCTCGGACTCCACCAGTTCGTGAAGCGTTCAAGGAGGAAGAAGCGAAAAGTACCTCATGGGCCTACCGGGGCATTCATTCCACTCTGACAATACAGCAGTGACGAGTTTGCGCTCCCCTGCATCATTCAGGGATTACATCAAGTCGTGCGAAAAGTGTTCTCAACAAAAGCCATCCACACTATTTGACGTGTTATCAATGTTCTCATTGCAGTAGGAGATGAAAGCAGTGGTGTCTCACATAGTACGTACCCTTGTCAGCATCCTGCCCAAGTACCTTGCTGCAATATAGGATCTATGGCTCCTGTCATAGCCCAAGAGCTACGGAAATGATTTCCCGTCCGCAAAGGAGGGAATGTTAGCATAGCACTTTGTGGTCCTTGCAGGGGAATGAGCGTCCC
Organism: Desmodus rotundus; assembly: GCF_022682495.2. Lineage (NCBI taxonomy): Eukaryota > Metazoa > Chordata > Mammalia > Chiroptera > Phyllostomidae > Desmodus > Desmodus rotundus. Next base: position 17,689 of record NW_026527187.1, read on the forward strand.
CAGTAGAGTTTTCTCCTAGGTACTTTTTCCATCAGAAAAGCGTAGCCCCGGGAAGAAGAGAAGCAGCAGCCTACTGCCTCACTTTGACCATACAGTGTTTTTAACGTAGCAATGCATGCGCAGCTAGCAGTCCCCTTACTCTACTCGAGTCACTTTCTCTCACACAGCACAGGAGTGAACGGTTTGAAAGCTGCCAAGTTACTCGGGAACGAACATGTTCCTGTTAAGTGGCGTTCAGCAAAAACGCGGCACTAGATCAATGTGCTCATATCAGTTGAATTGGAAATGAGTGCCTTGTACCATATCACATACCCTCTTCAGAACCTATGATCAGCTATTTTGCTCTGTTTTCATTTACCTTGCTGTGTTTGAGTGCAAGGATCTACAGAGTCACTTTCTCATCATGAACGCACTCCATGAAAGCATAGAACTATGACAGCTATGAAATACACTATCTTCTATGACACACTTTCTTCTAACTGCGGCCGTCGCAGCTCTAGCCCTAGACCTAAACCTACCTGTAACATGAACCCAAACCCTAACCCTAACCCTAAACCTATCGCTAACCCTAACCTTATCCCTAACCCTAACCCTATCCTTAACCCTAACCCTAACCCTAATAATAAAGCTAATCCTTACCACAATCCTAATGCTAGCCCTAACCCTAACCCTATCTTTAAACGGAAGGTGTCTGATATATCAGAGCTTTGCGTTGTGTCCTAACCAAAATGCTACTGAAATCATTTTCCATGGGTAGTGAACGAACAGGAGCATAGCAGCATCTGAACTTTGCAGGACAATGAGCTGCGAGTGTGGGCTTTTCGCCGCTCTCTTTATTCCAGCAAAATAGCAGAGTCCGAAGATTTCCTGCAGCTACTGACTACTATGTCCTGTGGACAAAACTGTTGGTCCAACCTAGATATGCACATGAAGCTCACAGTCCACTGACTCTTTTCGACGGAATTTCCTTCTGCGAGAACAGCAAGGAATTCATGCACAGCTTCCAAACAACTAGGGAATCAGGATGTTTCATACAAGTGCCTTATTAGCACATTTCATCTCCAGCGGGTAACACTAGGTCAATGGACTCGTTTCAGTAGAGTGCGAAATGTAGGGGGTGCCGATAGAACCGGCCGAGTTAGAACGTCATTTCAATGGGTTTTCTGTAAGATCACCTTGGGGGTAACTTTGCGAGCCAGAGAGTTCCGGAATCGCATTCCCAAAAACAAAGAAGTGAACGGAAGCACAGGACTATGCCAACTCTGAACTAGAGTAAGCTTGGCTACCACTGTTTTCGCCAAATTGTGCGTGCTGCGGGGAAAGCGTATCCGGACGTTGGAAGGCCGCTAGGCCGTGCTACGTGACTTGGACTCCAAGTCTCTGAAGATCTAAGGGAATGTGGATCTCAGAGTAGCCTGTGGGGCTCCTGGTGGATGATACTACATTCGTGAAGATTTGTTTGCTCCTCAAAATCACTCGGGAATCCACCTATTTCGTAGGAAGCGGGTTTTTTCCCAAAGCCGTCTCCGGGTTCAGCGTCTTCTCAATGTTCCCATCTCAGTAGGAGATGTGACGGGAGAAGAAGGCTGTAGCCTAAGAAACCATGGAGACAATACTACGTCCCTCGGACTCCACCCGTTCGTGAAGCGTTCAAGGAGGAAGAAGCGAAAAGTACCTCATGGGCCTACCGGGGCATTCATTCCACTCTGACAATACAGCAGTGACGAGTTTGCGCTCCCCTGCATCATTCAGGGATTACATCAAGTCGTGCGAAAAGTGTTCTCAACAAAAGCCATCCACACTATTTGACGTGTTATCAATGTTCTCATTGCAGTAGGAGATGAAAGCAGTGGTGTCTCACATAGTACGTACCCTTGTCAGCATCCTGCCCAAGTACCTTGCTGCAATATAGGATCTATGGCTCCAGTCATAGCCCAAGAGCTACGGAAATGATTTCCCGTCCGCAAAGGAGGGAATGTTAGCATAGCACTTTGTGGTCCTTGCAGGGGAATGAGCGTCCCCAGTAGAGTTTTCTCCTAGGTACTTTTTCCATCAGAAAAGCGTAGCCCCGGGAAGAAGAGAAGCAGCAGCCTACTGCCTCACTTTGACCATACAGTGTTTTTAACGTAGCAATGCATGCGCAGCTAGCAGTCCCCTTACTCTACTCGAGTCACTTTCTCTCACACAGCACAGGAGTGAACGGTTTGAAAGCTGCCAAGTTACTCGGGAACGAACATGTTCCTGTTAAGTGGCGTTCAGCAAAAACGCGGCACTAGATCAATGTGCTCATATCAGTTGAATTGGAAATGAGTGCCTTGTACCATATCACATACCCTCTTCAGAACCTATGATCAGCTATTTTGCTCTGTTTTCATTTACCTTGCTGTGTTTGAGTGCAAGGATCTACAGAATCACTTTCTCATCATGAACGCACTCCATGAAAGCATAGAACTATGACAGCTATGAAATACACTATCTTCTATGACACACTTTCTTCTAACTGCGGCCGTCGCAGCTCTAGCCCTAGACCTAAACCTACCTGTAACATGAACCCAAACCCTAACCCTAACCCTAACCCTATCGCTAACCCTAACCTTATCCCTAACCCTAACCCTATCCTTAACCCTAACCCTAACCCTAATAATAAAGCTAATCCTTACCACAATCCTAATGCTAGCCCTAACCCTAACCCTATCTTTAACCGGAAGGTGTCTGATATATCAGAGCTTTGCGTTGTGTCCTAACCAAAATGCTACTGAAATCATTTTCCATTAGTGAACGAACAGGAGCATAGCAGCATCTGAACTTTGCAGGACAATGAGCTGCGAGTGTGGGCTTTTCGCCGCTCTCTTTATTCCAGCAAAATAGCAGAGTCCGAAGATTTCCTGCAGCTACTGACTACTATGTCCTGTGGACAAAACTGTTGGTCCAACCTAGATATGCACATGAAGCTCACAGTCCACTGACTCTTTTCGACGGAATTTCCTTCTGCGAGAACAGCAAGGAATTCATGCACAGCTTCCAAACAACTAGGGAATCAGGATGTTTCATACAAGTGCCTTATTAGCACATTTCATCTCCAGCGGGTAACACTAGGTCAATGGACTCGTTTCAGTAGAGTGCGAAATGTAGGGGGTGCCGATAGAACCGGCCGAGTTAGAACGTCAGTTCAATGGGTTTTCTGTAAGATCAACTTGGGGGTAACTTTGCGAGCCAGAGAGTTCCGGAATCGCGTTCCCAAAAACAAAGAAGTGAACGGAAGCACAGGACTATGCCAACTCTGAACTAGAGTAAGCTTGGCTACCACTGTTTTCGCCAAATTGTGCGTGCTGCGGGGAAAGCGTATCCGGACGTTGGAAGGCCGCTAGGCCGTGCTACGTGACTTGGACTCCAAGTCTCTGAAGATCTAAGGGAATGTGGATCTCAGAGTAGCCTGTGGGGCTCCTGGTGGATGATACTACATTCGTGAAGATTTGTTTGCTCCTCAAAATCACTCGGGAATCCACCTATTTCGTAGGAAGCGGGTTTTTTCCCAAAGCCGTCTCCGGGTTCAGCGTCTTCTCAATGTTCCCATCTCAGTAGGAGATGTGACGGGAGAAGAAGGCTGTAGCCTAAGAAACCATGGAGACAATACTACGTCCCTCGGACTCCACCAGTTCGTGAAGCGTTCAAGGAGGAAGAAGCGAAAAGTACCTCATGGGCCTACCGGGGCATTCATTCCACTCTGACAATACAGCAGTGACGAGTTTGCGCTCCCCTGCATCATTCAGGGATTACATCAAGTCGTGCGAAAAGTGTTCTCAACAAAAGCCATCCACACTATTTGACGTGTTATCAATGTTCTCATTGCAGTAGGAGATGAAAGCAGTGGTGTCTCACATAGTACGTACCCTTGTCAGCATCCTGCCCAAGTACCTTGCTGCAATATAGGATCTATGGCTCCTGTCATAGCCCAAGAGCTACGGAAATGATTTCCCGTCCGCAAAGGAGGGAATGTTAGCATAGCACTTTGTGGTCCTTGCAGGGGAATGAGCGTCCCCAGTAGAGTTTTCTCCTAGGTACTTTTTCCATCAGAAAAGCGTAGCCCCGGGAAGAAGAGAAGCAGCAGCCTACTGCCTCACTTTGACCATACAGTGTTTTTAACGTAGCAATGCATGCGCAGCTAGCAGTCCCCTTACTCTACTCGAGTCACTTTCTCTCACACAGCACAGGAGTGAACGGTTTGAAAGCTGCCAAGTTACTCGGGAACGAACATGTTCCTGTTAAGTGGCGTTCAGCAAAAACGCGGCACTAGATCAATGTGCTCATATCAGTTGAATTGGAAATGAGTGCCTTGTACCATATCACATACCCTCTTCAGAACCTATGATCAGCTATTTTGCTCTGTTTTCATTTACCTTGCTGTGTTTGAGTGCGAGGATCTACAGAGTCACTTTCTCATCATGAACGCACTCCATGAAAGCACAGAACTATGACAGCTATGAAATACACTATCTTCTATGACACACTTTCTTCTAACTGCGGCCGTCAGCTAGCTCTAGCCCTAGACCTAAACCTACCTGTAACATGAACCCAAACCCTAACCCTAACCCTAACCCTATCGCTAACCCTAACCTTATCCCTAACCCTAACCCTATCCTTAACCCTAACCCTAACCCTAATAATAAAGCTAATCCTTACCACAATCCTAATGCTAGCCCTAACCCTAACCCTATCTTTAAACGGAAGGTGTCTGATATATCAGAGCTTTGCGTTGTGTCCTAACCAAAATGCTACTGAAATCATTTTCCATGGGTAGTGAACGAACAGGAGCATAGCAGCATCTGAACTTTGCAGGACAATGAGCTGCGAGTGTGGGCTTTTCGCCGCTCTCGTTATTCCAGCAAAATAGCAGAGTCCGAAGATTTCCTGCAGCTACTGACTACTATGTCCTGTGGACAAAACTGTTGGTCCAACCTAGATATGCACATGAAGCTCACAGTCCACTGACTCTTTTCGACGGAATTTCCTTCTGCGAGAACAGCAAGGAATTCATGCACAGCTTCCAAACAACTAGGGAATCAGGATGTTTCATACAAGTGCCTTATTAGCACATTTCATCTCCAGCGGGTAACACTAGGTCAATGGACTCGTTTCAGTAGAGTGCGAAATGTAGGGGGTGCCGATAGAACCGGCCGAGTTAGAACGTCATTTCAATGGGTTTTCTGTAAGATCACCTTGGGGGTAACTTTGCGAGCCAGAGAGTTCCGGAATCGCGTTCCCAAAAACAAAGAAGTGAACGGAAGCACAGGACTATGCCAACTCTGAACTAGAGTAAGCTTGGCTACCACTGTTTTCGCCAAATTGTGCGTGCTGCGGGGAAAGCGTATCCGGACGTTGGAAGGCCGCTAGGCCGTGCTACGTGACTTGGACTCCAAGTCTCTGAAGATCTAAGGGAATGTGGATCTCAGAGTAGCCTGTGGGGCTCCTGGTGGATGATACTACATTCGTGAAGATTTGTTTGCTCCTCAAAATCACTCGGGAATCCACCTATTTCGTAGGAAGCGGGTTTTTTCCCAAAGCCGTCTCCGGGTTCAGCGTCTTCTCAATGTTCCCATCTCAGTAGGAGATGTGACGGGAGAAGAAGGCTGTAGCCTAAGAAACCATGGAGACAATACTACGTCCCTCGGACTCCACCCGTTCGTGAAGCGTTCAAGGAGGAAGAAGCGAAAAGTACCTCATGGGCCTACCGGGGCATTCATTCCACTCTGACAATACAGCAGTGACGAGTTTGCGCTCCCCTGCATCATTCAGGGATTACATCAAGTCGTGCGAAAAGTGTTCTCAACAAAAGCCATCCACACTATTTGACGTGTTATCAATGTTCTCATTGCAGTAGGAGATGAAAGCAGTGGTGTCTCACATAGTACGTACCCTTGTCAGCATCCTGCCCAAGTACCTTGCTGCAATATAGGATCTATGGCTCCTGTCATAGCCCAAGAGCTACGGAAATGATTTCCCGTCCGCAAAGGAGGGAATGTTAGCATAGCACTTTGTGGTCCTTGCAGGGGAATGAGCGTCCCCAGTAGAGTTTTCTCCTAGGTACTTTTTCCATCAGAAAAGCGTAGCCCCGGGAAGAAGAGAAGCAGCAGCCTACTGCCTCACTTTGACCATACAGTGTTTTTAACGTAGCAATGCATGCGCAGCTAGCAGTCCCCTTACTCTACTCGAGTCACTTTCTCTCACACAGCACAGGAGTGAACGGTTTGAAAGCTGCCAAGTTACTCGGGAACGAACATGTTCCTGTTAAGTGGCGTTCAGCAAAAACGCGGCACTAGATCAATGTGCTCATATCAGTTGAATTGGAAATGAGTGCCTTGTACCATATCACATACCCTCTTCAGAACCTATGATCAGCTATTTTGCTCTGTTTTCATTTACCTTGCTGTGTTTGAGTGCGAGGATCTACAGAGTCACTTTCTCATCATGAACGCACTCCATGAAAGCACAGAACTATGACAGCTATGAAATACACTATCTTCTATGACACACTTTCTTCTAACTGCGGCCGTCAGCTAGCTCTAGCCCTAGACCTAAACCTACCTGTAACATGAACCCAAACCCTAACCCTAACCCTAACCCTATCGCTAACCCTAACCTTATCCCTAACCCTAACCCTATCCTTAACCCTAACCCTAACCCTAATAATAAAGCTAATCCTTACCACAATCCTAATGCTAGCCCTAACCCTAACCCTATCTTTAAACGGAAGGTGTCTGATATATCAGAGCTTTGCGTTGTGTCCTAACCAAAATGCTACTGAAATCATTTTCCATGGGTAGTGAACGAACAGGAGCATAGCAGCATCTGAACTTTGCAGGACAATGAGCTGCGAGTGTGGGCTTTTCGCCGCTCTCGTTATTCCAGCAAAATAGCAGAGTCCGAAGATTTCCTGCAGCTACTGACTACTATGTCCTGTGGACAAAACTGTTGGTCCAACCTAGATATGCTCATGAAGCTCACAGTCCACTGACTCTTTTCGACGGAATTTCCTTCTGCGAGAACAGCAAGGAATTCATGCACAGCTTCCAAACAACTAGGGAATCAGGATGTTTCATACAAGTGCCTTATTAGCACATTTCATCTCCAGCGGGTAACACTAGGTCAATGGACTCGTTTCAGTAGAGTGCGAAATGTAGGGGGTGCCGATAGAACCGGCCGAGTTAGAACGTCATTTCAATGGGTTTTCTGTAAGATCACCTTGGGGGTAACTTTGCGAGCCAGAGAGTTCCGGAATCGCGTTCCCAAAAACAAAGAAGTGAACGGAAGCACAGGACTATGCCAACTCTGAACTAGAGTAAGCTTGGCTACCACTGTTTTCGCCAAATTGTGCGTGCTGCGGGGAAAGCGTATCCGGACGTTGGAAGGCCGCTAGGCCGTGCTACGTGACTTGGACTCCAGGTCGCTGAAGATCTAAGGGAATGTGGATCTCAGAGTAGCCTGTGGGGCTCCTGGTGGATGATACTACATTCGTGAAGATTTGTTTGCTCCTCAAAATCACTCGGGAATCCACCTATTTCGTAGGAAGCGGGTTTTTTCCCAAAGCCGTCTCCGGGTTCAGCGTCTTCTCAATGTTCCCATCTCAGTAGGAGATGTGACGGGAGAAGAAGGCTGTAGCCTAAGAAACCATGGAGACAATACTACGTCCCTCGGACTCCACCCGTTCGTGAAGCGTTCAAGGAGGAAGAAGCGAAAAGTACCTCATGGGCCTACCGGGGCATTCATTCCACTCTGACAATACAGCAGTGACGAGTTTGCGCTCCCCTGCATCATTCAGGGATTACATCAAGTCGTGCGAAAAGTGTTCCCAACAAAAGCCATCCACACTATTTGACGTGTTATCAATGTTCTCATTGCAGTAGGAGATGAAAGCAGTGGTGTCTCACATAGTACGTACCCTTGTCAGCATCCTGCCCAAGTACCTTGCTGCAATATAGGATCTATGGCTCCTGTCATAGCCCAAGAGCTACGGAAATGATTTCCCGTCCGCAAAGGAGGGAATGTTAGCATAGCACTTTGTGGTCCTTGCAGGGGAATGAGCGTCCCCAGTAGAGTTTTCTCCTAGGTACTTTTTCCATCAGAAAAGCGTAGCCCCGGGAAGAAGAGAAGCAGCAGCCTACTGCCTCACTTTGACCATACAGTGTTTTTAACGTAGCAATGCATGCGCAGCTAGCAGTCCCCTTACTCTACTCGAGTCACTTTCTCTCACACAGCACAGGAGTGAACGGTTTGAAAGCTGCCAAGTTACTCGGGAACGAACATGTTCCTGTTAAGTGGCGTTCAGCAAAAACGCGGCACTAGATCAATGTGCTCATATCAGTTGAATTGGAAATGAGTGCCTTGTACCATATCACATACCCTCTTCAGAACCTATGATCAGCTATTTTGCTCTGTTTTCATTTACCTTGCTGTGTTTGAGTGCGAGGATCTACAGAGTCACTTTCTCATCATGAACGCACTCCATGAAAGCACAGAACTATGACAGCTATGAAATACACTATCTTCTATGACACACTTTCTTCTAACTGCGGCCGTCAGCTAGCTCTAGCCCTAGACCTAAACCTACCTGTAACATGAACCCAAACCCTAACCCTAACCCTAACCCTATCGCTAACCCTAACCTTATCCCTAACCCTAACCCTATCCTTAACCCTAACCCTAACCCTAATAATAAAGCTAATCCTTACCACAATCCTAATGCTAGCCCTAACCCTAACCCTATCTTTAAACGGAAGGTGTCTGATATATCAGAGCTTTGCGTTGTGTCCTAACCAAAATGCTACTGAAATCATTTTCCATGGGTAGTGAACGAACAGGAGCATAGCAGCATCTGAACTTTGCAGGACAATGAGCTGCGAGTGTGGGCTTTTCGCCGCTCTCTTTATTCCAGCAAAATAGCAGAGTCCGAAGATTTCCTGCAGCTACTGACTACTATGTCCTGTGGACAAAACTGTTGGTCCAACCTAGATATGCTCATGAAGCTCACAGTCCACTGACTCTTTTCGACGGAATTTCCTTCTGCGAGAACAGCAAGGAATTCATGCACAGCTTCCAAACAACTAGGGAATCAGGATGTTTCATACAAGTGCCTTATTAGCACATTTCATCTCCAGCGGGTAACACTAGGTCAATGGACTCGTTTCAGTAGAGTGCGAAATGTAGGGGGTGCCGATAGAACCGGCCGAGTTAGAACGTCATTTCAATGGGTTTTCTGTAAGATCACCTTGGGGGTAACTTTGCGAGCCAGAGAGTTCCGGAATCGCGTTCCCAAAAACAAAGGAGTGAACGGAAGCACAGGACTATGCCAACTCTGAACTAGAGTAAGCTTGGCTACCACTGTTTTCGCCAAATTGTGCGTGCTGCGGGGAAAGCGTATCCGGACGTTGGAAGGCCGCTAGGCCGTGCTACGTGACTTGGACTCCAGGTCTCTGAAGATCTAAGGGAATGTGGATCTCAGAGTAGCCTGTGGGGCTCCTGGTGGATGATACTACATTCGTGAAGATTTGTTTGCTCCTCAAAATCACTCGGGAATCCACCTATTTCGTAGGAAGCGGGTTTTTTCCCAAAGCCGTCTCCGGGTTCAGCGTCTTCTCAATGTTCCCATCTCAGTAGGAGATGTGACGGGAGAAGAAGGCTGTAGCCTAAGAAACCATGGAGACAATACTACGTCCCTCGGACTCCACCCGTTCGTGAAGCGTTCAAGGAGGAAGAAGCGAAAAGTACCTCATGGGCCTACCGGGGCATTCATTCCACTCTGACAATACAGCAGTGACGAGTTTGCGCTCCCCTGCATCATTCAGGGATTACATCAAGTCGTGCGAAAAGTGTTCCCAACAAAAGCCATCCACACTATTTGACGTGTTATCAATGTTCTCATTGCAGTAGGAGATGAAAGCAGTGGTGTCTCACATAGTACGTACCCTTGTCAGCATCCTGCCCAAGTACCTTGCTGCAATATAGGATCTCTGGCTCCTGTCATAGCCCAAGAGCTACGGAAATGATTTCCCGTCCGCAAAGGAGGGAATGTTAGCATAGCACTTTGTGGTCCTTGCAGGGGAATGAGCGTCCCCAGTAGAGTTTTCTCCTAGGTACTTTTTCCATCAGAAAAGCGTAGCCCCGGGAAGAAGAGAAGCAGCAGCCTACTGCCTCACTTTGACCATACAGTGTTTTTAACGTAGCAATGCATGCGCAGCTAGCAGTCCCCTTACTCTACTCGAGTCACTTTCTCTCACACAGCACAGGAGTGAACGGTTTGAAAGCTGCCAAGTTACTCGGGAACGAACATGTTCCTGTTAAGTGGCGTTCAGCAAAAACGCGGCACTAGATCAATGTGCTCATATCAGTTGAATTGGAAATGAGTGCCTTGTACCATATCACATACCCTCTTCAGAACCTATGATCAGCTATTTTGCTCTGTTTTCATTTACCTTGCTGTGTTTGAGTGCGAGGATCTACAGAGTCACTTTCTCATCATGAACGCACTCCATGAAAGCACAGAACTATGACAGCTATGAAATACACTATCTTCTATGACACACTTTCTTCTAACTGCGGCCGTCAGCTAGCTCTAGCCCTAGACCTAAACCTACCTGTAACATGAACCCAAACCCTAACCCTAACCCTAACCCTATCGCTAACCCTAACCTTATCCCTAACCCTAACCCTATCCTTAACCCTAACCCTAACCCTAATAATAAAGCTAATCCTTACCACAATCCTAATGCTAGCCCTAACCCTAACCCTATCTTTAAACGGAAGGTGTCTGATATATCAGAGCTTTGCGTTGTGTCCTAACCAAAATGCTACTGAAATCATTTTCCATGGGTAGTGAACGAACAGGAGCATAGCAGCATCTGAACTTTGCAGGACAATGAGCTGCGAGTGTGGGCTTTTCGCCGCTCTCGTTATTCCAGCAAAATAGCAGAGTCCGAAGATTTCCTGCAGCTACTGACTACTATGTCCTGTGGACAAAACTGTTGGTCCAACCTAGATATGCACATGAAGCTCACAGTCCACTGACTCTTTTCGACGGAATTTCCTTCTGCGAGAACAGCAAGGAATTCATGCACAGCTTCCAAACAACTAGGGAATCAGGATGTTTCATACAAGTGCCTTATTAGCACATTTCATCTCCAGCGGGTAACACTAGGTCAATGGACTCGTTTCAGTAGAGTGCGAAATGTAGGGGGTGCCGATAGAACCGGCCGAGTTAGAACGTCATTTCAATGGGTTTTCTGTAAGATCACCTTGGGGGTAACTTTGCGAGCCAGAGAGTTCCGGAATCGCGTTCCCAAAAACAAAGAAGTGAACGGAAGCACAGGACTATGCCAACTCTGAACTAGAGTAAGCTTGGCTACCACTGTTTTCGCCAAATTGTGCGTGCTGCGGGGAAAGCGTATCCGGACGTTGGAAGGCCGCTAGGCCGTGCTACGTGACTTGGACTCCAGGTCTCTGAAGATCTAAGGGAATGTGGATCTCAGAGTAGCCTGTGGGGCTCCTGGTGGATGATACTACATTCGTGAAGATTTGTTTGCTCCTCAAAATCACTCGGGAATCCACCTATTTCGTAGGAAGCGGGTTTTTTCCCAAAGCCGTCTCCGGGTTCAGCGTCTTCTCAATGTTCCCATCTCAGTAGGAGATGTGACGGGAGAAGAAGGCTGTAGCCTAAGAAACCATGGAGACAATACTACGTCCCTCGGACTCCACCCGTTCGTGAAGCGTTCAAGGAGGAAGAAGCGAAAAGTACCTCATGGGCCTACCGGGGCATTCATTCCACTCTGACAATACAGCAGTGACGAGTTTGCGCTCCCCTGCATCATTCAGGGATTACATCAAGTCGTGCGAAAAGTGTTCTCAACAAAAGCCATCCACACTATTTGACGTGTTATCAATGTTCTCATTGCAGTAGGAGATGAAAGCAGTGGTGTCTCACATAGTACGTACCCTTGTCAGCATCCTGCCCAAGTACCTTGCTGCAATATAGGATCTATGGCTCCTGTCATAGCCCAAGAGCTACGGAAATGATTTCCCGTCCGCAAAGGAGGGAATGTTAGCATAGCACTTTGTGGTCCTTGCAGGGGAATGAGCGTCCCCAGTAGAGTTTTCTCCTAGGTACTTTTTCCATCAGAAAAGCGTAGCCCCGGGAAGAAGAGAAGCAGCAGCCTACTGCCTCACTTTGACCATACAGTGTTTTTAACGTAGCAATGCATGCGCAGCTAGCAGTCCCCTTACTCTACTCGAGTCACTTTCTCTCACACAGCACAGGAGTGAACGGTTTGAAAGCTGCCAAGTTACTCGGGAACGAACATGTTCCTGTTAAGTGGCGTTCAGCAAAAACGCGGCACTAGATCAATGTGCTCATATCAGTTGAATTGGAAATGAGTGCCTTGTACCATATCACATACCCTCTTCAGAACCTATGATCAGCTATTTTGCTCTGTTTTCATTTACCTTGCTGTGTTTGAGTGCAAGGATCTACAGAGTCACTTTCTCATCATGAACGCACTCCATGAAAGCATAGAACTATGACAGCTATGAAATACACTATCTTCTATGACACACTTTCTTCTAACTGCGGCCGTCGCAGCTCTAGCCCTAGACCTAAACCTACCTGTAACATGAACCCAAACCCTAACCCTAACCCTAACCCTATCGCTAACCCTAACCTTATCCCTAACCCTAACCCTATCCTTAACCCTAACCCTAACCCTAATAATAAAGCTAATCCTTACCACAATCCTAATGCTAGCCCTAACCCTAACCCTATCTTTAACCGGAAGGTGTCTGATATATCAGAGCTTTGCGTTGTGTCCTAACCAAAATGCTACTGAAATCATTTCCATGGGTAGTGAACGAACAGGAGCATAGCAGCATCTGAACTTTGCAGGACAATGAGCTGCGAGTGTGGGCTTTTCGCCGCTCTCTTTATTCCAGCAAAATAGCAGAGTCCGAAGATTTCCTGCAGCTACTGACTACTATGTCCTGTGGACAAAACTGTTTGTCCAACCTAGATATGCACATGAAGCTCACAGTCCACTGACTCTTTTCGACGGAATTTCCTTCTGCGAGAACAGCAAGGAATTCATGCACAGCTTCCAAACAACTAGGGAATCAGGATGTTTCATACAAGTGCCTTATTAGCACATTTCATCTCCAGCGGGTAACACTAGGTCAATGGACTCGTTTCAGTAGAGTGCGAAATGTAGGGGGTGCCGATAGAACCGGCCGAGTTAGAACGTCATTTCAATGGGTTTTCTGTATGATCACCTTGGCGGTAACTTTGCGAGCCAGAGAGTTCCGGAATCGCGTTCCCCAAAACAAAGGAGTGAACGGAAGCACAGGACTATGCCAACTCTGAACTAGAGTAAGCTTGGCTACCACTGTTTTCGCCAAATTGTGCGTGCTGCGGGGAAAGCGTATCCGGACGTTGGAAGGCCGCTAGGCCGTGCTACGTGACTTGGACTCCAAGTCTCTGAAGATCTAAGGGAATGTGGATCTCAGAGTAGCCTGTGGGGCTCCCGGGGGATGATACTACATTCGTGAAGATTTGTTTGCTCCTCAAAATCACTCGGGAATCCACCTATTTCGTAGGAAGCGGGTTTTTTCCCAAAGCCGTCTCCGGGTTCAGCGTCTTCTCAATGTTCCCATCTCAGTAGGAGATGTGACGGGAGAAGAAGGCTGTAGCCTAAGAAACCATGGAGACAATACTACGTCCCTCGGACTCCACCAGTTCGTGAAGCGTTCAAGGAGGAAGAAGCGAAAAGTACCTCATGGGCCTACCGGGGCATTCATTCCACTCTGACAATACAGCAGTGACGAGTTTGCGCTCCCCTGCATCATTCAGGGATTACATCAAGTCGTGCGAAAAGTGTTCTCAACAAAAGCCATCCACACTATTTGACGTGTTATCAATGTTCTCATTGCAGTAGGAGATGAAAGCAGTGGTGTCTCACATAGTACGTACCCTTGTCAGCATCCTGCCCAAGTACCTTGCTGCAATATAGGATCTATGGCTCCTGTCATAGCCCAAGAGCTACGGAAATGATTTCCCGTCCGCAAAGGAGGGAATGTTAGCATAGCACTTTGTGGTCCTTGCAGGGGAATGAGCGTCCCCAGTAGAGTTTTCTCCTAGGTACTTTTTCCATCAGAAAAGCGTAGCCCCGGGAAGAAGAGAAGCAGCAGCCTACTGCCTCACTTTGACCATACAGTGTTTTTAACGTAGCAATGCATGCGCAGCTAGCAGTCCCCTTACTCTACTCGAGTCACTTTCTCTCACACAGCACAGGAGTGAACGGTTTGAAAGCTGCCAAGTTACTCGGGAACGAACATGTTCCTGTTAAGTGGCGTTCAGCAAAAACGCGGCACTAGATCAATGTGCTCATATCAGTTGAATTGGAAATGAGTGCCTTGTACCATATCACATACCCTCTTCAGAACCTATGATCAGCTATTTTGCTCTGTTTTCATTTACCTTGCTGTGTTTGAGTGCAAGGATCTACAGAGTCACTTTCTCATCATGAACGCACTCCATGAAAGCATAGAACTATGACAGCTATGAAATACACTATCTTCTATGACACACTTTCTTCTAACTGCGGCCGTCGCAGCTCTAGCCCTAGACCTAAACCTACCTGTAACATGAACCCAAACCCTAACCCTAACCCTAACCCTATCGCTAACCCTAACCTTATCCCTAACCCTAACCCTATCCTTAACCCTAACCCTAATAATAAAGCTAATCCTTACCACAATCCTAATGCTAGCCCTAACCCTAACCCTATCTTTAAACGGAAGGTGTCTGATATATCAGAGCTTTGCGTTGTGTCCTAACCAAAATGCTACTGAAATCATTTTCCATGGGTAGTGAACGAACAGGAGCATAGCAGCATCTGAACTTTGCAGGACAATGAGCTGCGAGTGTGGGCTTTTCGCCGCTCTCTTTATTCCAGCAAAATAGCAGAGTCCGAAGATTTCCTGCAGCTACTGACTACTATGTCCTGTGGACAAAACTGTTTGTCCAACCTAGATATGCACATGAAGCTCACAGTCCACTGACTCTTTTCGACGGAATTTCCTTCTGCGAGAACAGCAAGGAATTCATGCACAGCTTCCAAACAACTAGGGAATCAGGATGTTTCATACAAGTGCCTTATTAGCACATTTCATCTCCAGCGGGTAACACTAGGTCAATGGACTCGTTTCAGTAGAGTGCGAAATGTAGGGGGTGCCGATAGAACCGGCCGAGTTAGAACGTCATTTCAATGGGTTTTCTGTATGATCACCTTGGCGGTAACTTTGCGAGCCAGAGAGTTCCGGAATCGCGTTCCCCAAAACAAAGGAGTGAACGGAAGCACAGGACTATGCCAACTCTGAACTAGAGTAAGCTTGGCTACCACTGTTTTCGCCAAATTGTGCGTGCTGCGGGGAAAGCGTATCCGGACGTTGGAAGGCCGCTAGGCCGTGCTACGTGACTTGGACTCCAAGTCTCTGAAGATCTAAGGGAATGTGGATCTCAGAGTAGCCTGTGGGGCTCCCGGGGGATGATACTACATTCGTGAAGATTTGTTTGCTCCTCAAAATCACTCGGGAATCCACCTATTTCGTAGGAAGCGGGTTTTTTCCCAAAGCCGTCTCCGGGTTCAGCGTCTTCTCAATGTTCCCATCTCAGTAGGAGATGTGACGGGAGAAGAAGGCTGTAGCCTAAGAAACCATGGAGACAATACTACGTCCCTCGGACTCCACCAGTTCGTGAAGCGTTCAAGGAGGAAGAAGCGAAAAGTACCTCATGGGCCTACCGGGGCATTCATTCCACTCTGACAATACAGCAGTCACGAGTTTGCGCTCCCCTGCATCATTCAGGGATTACATCAAGTCGTGCGAAAAGTGTTCTCAACAAAAGCCATCCACACTATTTGACGTGTTATCAATGTTCTCATTGCAGTAGGAGATGAAAGCAGTGGTGTCTCACATAGTACGTACCCTTGTCAGCATCCTGCCCAAGTACCTTGCTGCAATATAGGATCTATGGCTCCTGTCATAGCCCAAGAGCTACGGAAATGATTTCCCGTCCGCAAAGGAGGGAATGTTAGCATAGCACTTTGTGGTCCTTGCAGGGGAATGAGCGTCCCCAGTAGAGTTTTCTCCTAGGTACTTTTTCCATCAGAAAAGCGTAGCCCCGGGAAGAAGAGAAGCAGCAGCCTACTGCCTCACTTTGACCATACAGTGTTTTTAACGTAGCAATGCATGCGCAGCTAGCAGTCCCCTTACTCTACTCGAGTCACTTTCTCTCACACAGCACAGGAGTGAACGGTTTGAAAGCTGCCAAGTTACTCGGGAACGAACATGTTCCTGTTAAGTGGCGTTCAGCAAAAACGCGGCACTAGATCAATGTGCTCATATCAGTTGAATTGGAAATGAGTGCCTTGTACCATATCACATACCCTCTTCAGAACCTATGATCAGCTATTTTGCTCTGTTTTCATTTACCTTGCTGTGTTTGAGTGCAAGGATCTACAGAGTCACTTTCTCATCATGAACGCACTCCATGAAAGCATAGAACTATGACAGCTATGAAATACACTATCTTCTATGACACACTTTCTTCTAACTGCGGCCGTCGCAGCTCTAGCCCTAGACCTAAACCTACCTGTAACATGAACCCAAACCCTAACCCTAACCCTAACCCTATCGCTAACCCTAACCTTATCCCTAACCCTAACCCTATCCTTAACCCTAACCCTAACCCTAATAATAAAGCTAATCCTTACCACAATCCTAATGCTAGCCCTAACCCTAACCCT
Organism: Desmodus rotundus; assembly: GCF_022682495.2. Lineage (NCBI taxonomy): Eukaryota > Metazoa > Chordata > Mammalia > Chiroptera > Phyllostomidae > Desmodus > Desmodus rotundus. The sequence continues at coordinate 34,527 of NW_026527187.1, forward strand.
ATCTTTAACCGGAAGGTGTCTGATATATCAGAGCTTTGCGTTGTGTCCTAACCAAAATGCTACTGAAATCATTTCCATGGGTAGTGAACGAACAGGAGCATAGCAGCATCTGAACTTTGCAGGACAATGAGCTGCGAGTGTGGGCTTTTCGCCGCTCTCTTTATTCCAGCAAAATAGCAGAGTCCGAAGATTTCCTGCAGCTACTGACTACTATGTCCTGTGGACAAAACTGTTTGTCCAACCTAGATATGCACATGAAGCTCACAGTCCACTGACTCTTTTCGACGGAATTTCCTTCTGCGAGAACAGCAAGGAATTCATGCACAGCTTCCAAACAACTAGGGAATCAGGATGTTTCATACAAGTGCCTTATTAGCACATTTCATCTCCAGCGGGTAACACTAGGTCAATGGACTCGTTTCAGTAGAGTGCGAAATGTAGGGGGTGCCGATAGAACCGGCCGAGTTAGAACGTCATTTCAATGGGTTTTCTGTATGATCACCTTGGCGGTAACTTTGCGAGCCAGAGAGTTCCGGAATCGCGTTCCCCAAAACAAAGGAGTGAACGGAAGCACAGGACTATGCCAACTCTGAACTAGAGTAAGCTTGGCTACCACTGTTTTCGCCAAATTGTGCGTGCTGCGGGGAAAGCGTATCCGGACGTTGGAAGGCCGCTAGGCCGTGCTACGTGACTTGGACTCCAAGTCTCTGAAGATCTAAGGGAATGTGGATCTCAGAGTAGCCTGTGGGGCTCCCGGGGGATGATACTACATTCGTGAAGATTTGTTTGCTCCTCAAAATCACTCGGGAATCCACCTATTTCGTAGGAAGCGGGTTTTTTCCCAAAGCCGTCTCCGGGTTCAGCGTCTTCTCAATGTTCCCATCTCAGTAGGAGATGTGACGGGAGAAGAAGGCTGTAGCCTAAGAAACCATGGAGACAATACTACGTCCCTCGGACTCCACCAGTTCGTGAAGCGTTCAAGGAGGAAGAAGCGAAAAGTACCTCATGGGCCTACCGGGGCATTCATTCCACTCTGACAATACAGCAGTGACGAGTTTGCGCTCCCCTGCATCATTCAGGGATTACATCAAGTCGTGCGAAAAGTGTTCTCAACAAAAGCCATCCACACTATTTGACGTGTTATCAATGTTCTCATTGCAGTAGGAGATGAAAGCAGTGGTGTCTCACATAGTACGTACCCTTGTCAGCATCCTGCCCAAGTACCTTGCTGCAATATAGGATCTATGGCTCCTGTCATAGCCCAAGAGCTACGGAAATGATTTCCCGTCCGCAAAGGAGGGAATGTTAGCATAGCACTTTGTGGTCCTTGCAGGGGAATGAGCGTCCCCAGTAGAGTTTTCTCCTAGGTACTTTTTCCATCAGAAAAGCGTAGCCCCGGGAAGAAGAGAAGCAGCAGCCTACTGCCTCACTTTGACCATACAGTGTTTTTAACGTAGCAATGCATGCGCAGCTAGCAGTCCCCTTACTCTACTCGAGTCACTTTCTCTCACACAGCACAGGAGTGAACGGTTTGAAAGCTGCCAAGTTACTCGGGAACGAACATGTTCCTGTTAAGTGGCGTTCAGCAAAAACGCGGCACTAGATCAATGTGCTCATATCAGTTGAATTGGAAATGAGTGCCTTGTACCATATCACATACCCTCTTCAGAACCTATGATCAGCTATTTTGCTCTGTTTTCATTTACCTTGCTGTGTTTGAGTGCAAGGATCTACAGAGTCACTTTCTCATCATGAACGCACTCCATGAAAGCATAGAACTATGACAGCTATGAAATACACTATCTTCTATGACACACTTTCTTCTAACTGCGGCCGTCGCAGCTCTAGCCCTAGACCTAAACCTACCTGTAACATGAACCCAAACCCTAACCCTAACCCTAACCCTATCGCTAACCCTAACCTTATCCCTAACCCTAACCCTATCCTTAACCCTAACCCTAATAATAAAGCTAATCCTTACCACAATCCTAATGCTAGCCCTAACCCTAACCCTATCTTTAAACGGAAGGTGTCTGATATATCAGAGCTTTGCGTTGTGTCCTAACCAAAATGCTACTGAAATCATTTTCCATGGGTAGTGAACGAACAGGAGCATAGCAGCATCTGAACTTTGCAGGACAATGAGCTGCGAGTGTGGGCTTTTCGCCGCTCTCTTTATTCCAGCAAAATAGCAGAGTCCGAAGATTTCCTGCAGCTACTGACTACTATGTCCTGTGGACAAAACTGTTTGTCCAACCTAGATATGCACATGAAGCTCACAGTCCACTGACTCTTTTCGACGGAATTTCCTTCTGCGAGAACAGCAAGGAATTCATGCACAGCTTCCAAACAACTAGGGAATCAGGATGTTTCATACAAGTGCCTTATTAGCACATTTCATCTCCAGCGGGTAACACTAGGTCAATGGACTCGTTTCAGTAGAGTGCGAAATGTAGGGGGTGCCGATAGAACCGGCCGAGTTAGAACGTCATTTCAATGGGTTTTCTGTATGATCACCTTGGCGGTAACTTTGCGAGCCAGAGAGTTCCGGAATCGCGTTCCCCAAAACAAAGGAGTGAACGGAAGCACAGGACTATGCCAACTCTGAACTAGAGTAAGCTTGGCTACCACTGTTTTCGCCAAATTGTGCGTGCTGCGGGGAAAGCGTATCCGGACGTTGGAAGGCCGCTAGGCCGTGCTACGTGACTTGGACTCCAAGTCTCTGAAGATCTAAGGGAATGTGGATCTCAGAGTAGCCTGTGGGGCTCCCGGGGGATGATACTACATTCGTGAAGATTTGTTTGCTCCTCAAAATCACTCGGGAATCCACCTATTTCGTAGGAAGCGGGTTTTTTCCCAAAGCCGTCTCCGGGTTCAGCGTCTTCTCAATGTTCCCATCTCAGTAGGAGATGTGACGGGAGAAGAAGGCTGTAGCCTAAGAAACCATGGAGACAATACTACGTCCCTCGGACTCCACCAGTTCGTGAAGCGTTCAAGGAGGAAGAAGCGAAAAGTACCTCATGGGCCTACCGGGGCATTCATTCCACTCTGACAATACAGCAGTCACGAGTTTGCGCTCCCCTGCATCATTCAGGGATTACATCAAGTCGTGCGAAAAGTGTTCTCAACAAAAGCCATCCACACTATTTGACGTGTTATCAATGTTCTCATTGCAGTAGGAGATGAAAGCAGTGGTGTCTCACATAGTACGTACCCTTGTCAGCATCCTGCCCAAGTACCTTGCTGCAATATAGGATCTATGGCTCCTGTCATAGCCCAAGAGCTACGGAAATGATTTCCCGTCCGCAAAGGAGGGAATGTTAGCATAGCACTTTGTGGTCCTTGCAGGGGAATGAGCGTCCCCAGTAGAGTTTTCTCCTAGGTACTTTTTCCATCAGAAAAGCGTAGCCCCGGGAAGAAGAGAAGCAGCAGCCTACTGCCTCACTTTGACCATACAGTGTTTTTAACGTAGCAATGCATGCGCAGCTAGCAGTCCCCTTACTCTACTCGAGTCACTTTCTCTCACACAGCACAGGAGTGAACGGTTTGAAAGCTGCCAAGTTACTCGGGAACGAACATGTTCCTGTTAAGTGGCGTTCAGCAAAAACGCGGCACTAGATCAATGTGCTCATATCAGTTGAATTGGAAATGAGTGCCTTGTACCATATCACATACCCTCTTCAGAACCTATGATCAGCTATTTTGCTCTGTTTTCATTTACCTTGCTGTGTTTGAGTGCAAGGATCTACAGAGTCACTTTCTCATCATGAACGCACTCCATGAAAGCATAGAACTATGACAGCTATGAAATACACTATCTTCTATGACACACTTTCTTCTAACTGCGGCCGTCGCAGCTCTAGCCCTAGACCTAAACCTACCTGTAACATGAACCCAAACCCTAACCCTAACCCTAACCCTATCGCTAACCCTAACCTTATCCCTAACCCTAACCCTATCCTTAACCCTAACCCTAACCCTAATAATAAAGCTAATCCTTACCACAATCCTAATGCTAGCCCTAACCCTAACCCTATCTTTAACCGGAAGGTGTCTGATATATCAGAGCTTTGCGTTGTGTCCTAACCAAAATGCTACTGAAATCATTTCCATGGGTAGTGAACGAACAGGAGCATAGCAGCATCTGAACTTTGCAGGACAATGAGCTGCGAGTGTGGGCTTTTCGCCGCTCTCTTTATTCCAGCAAAATAGCAGAGTCCGAAGATTTCCTGCAGCTACTGACTACTATGTCCTGTGGACAAAACTGTTTGTCCAACCTAGATATGCACATGAAGCTCACAGTCCACTGACTCTTTTCGACGGAATTTCCTTCTGCGAGAACAGCAAGGAATTCATGCACAGCTTCCAAACAACTAGGGAATCAGGATGTTTCATACAAGTGCCTTATTAGCACATTTCATCTCCAGCGGGTAACACTAGGTCAATGGACTCGTTTCAGTAGAGTGCGAAATGTAGGGGGTGCCGATAGAACCGGCCGAGTTAGAACGTCATTTCAATGGGTTTTCTGTATGATCACCTTGGCGGTAACTTTGCGAGCCAGAGAGTTCCGGAATCGCGTTCCCCAAAACAAAGGAGTGAACGGAAGCACAGGACTATGCCAACTCTGAACTAGAGTAAGCTTGGCTACCACTGTTTTCGCCAAATTGTGCGTGCTGCGGGGAAAGCGTATCCGGACGTTGGAAGGCCGCTAGGCCGTGCTACGTGACTTGGACTCCAAGTCTCTGAAGATCTAAGGGAATGTGGATCTCAGAGTAGCCTGTGGGGCTCCCGGGGGATGATACTACATTCGTGAAGATTTGTTTGCTCCTCAAAATCACTCGGGAATCCACCTATTTCGTAGGAAGCGGGTTTTTTCCCAAAGCCGTCTCCGGGTTCAGCGTCTTCTCAATGTTCCCATCTCAGTAGGAGATGTGACGGGAGAAGAAGGCTGTAGCCTAAGAAACCATGGAGACAATACTACGTCCCTCGGACTCCACCAGTTCGTGAAGCGTTCAAGGAGGAAGAAGCGAAAAGTACCTCATGGGCCTACCGGGGCATTCATTCCACTCTGACAATACAGCAGTGACGAGTTTGCGCTCCCCTGCATCATTCAGGGATTACATCAAGTCGTGCGAAAAGTGTTCTCAACAAAAGCCATCCACACTATTTGACGTGTTATCAATGTTCTCATTGCAGTAGGAGATGAAAGCAGTGGTGTCTCACATAGTACGTACCCTTGTCAGCATCCTGCCCAAGTACCTTGCTGCAATATAGGATCTATGGCTCCTGTCATAGCCCAAGAGCTACGGAAATGATTTCCCGTCCGCAAAGGAGGGAATGTTAGCATAGCACTTTGTGGTCCTTGCAGGGGAATGAGCGTCCCCAGTAGAGTTTTCTCCTAGGTACTTTTTCCATCAGAAAAGCGTAGCCCCGGGAAGAAGAGAAGCAGCAGCCTACTGCCTCACTTTGACCATACAGTGTTTTTAACGTAGCAATGCATGCGCAGCTAGCAGTCCCCTTACTCTACTCGAGTCACTTTCTCTCACACAGCACAGGAGTGAACGGTTTGAAAGCTGCCAAGTTACTCGGGAACGAACATGTTCCTGTTAAGTGGCGTTCAGCAAAAACGCGGCACTAGATCAATGTGCTCATATCAGTTGAATTGGAAATGAGTGCCTTGTACCATATCACATACCCTCTTCAGAACCTATGATCAGCTATTTTGCTCTGTTTTCATTTACCTTGCTGTGTTTGAGTGCAAGGATCTACAGAGTCACTTTCTCATCATGAACGCACTCCATGAAAGCATAGAACTATGACAGCTATGAAATACACTATCTTCTATGACACACTTTCTTCTAACTGCGGCCGTCGCAGCTCTAGCCCTAGACCTAAACCTACCTGTAACATGAACCCAAACCCTAACCCTAACCCTAACCCTATCGCTAACCCTAACCTTATCCCTAACCCTAACCCTATCCTTAACCCTAACCCTAACCCTAATAATAAAGCTAATCCTTACCACAATCCTAATGCTAGCCCTAACCCTAACCCTATCTTTAAACGGAAGGTGTCTGATATATCAGAGCTTTGCGTTGTGTCCTAACCAAAATGCTACTGAAATCATTTTCCATGGGTAGTGAACGAACAGGAGCATAGCAGCATCTGAACTTTGCAGGACAATGAGCTGCGAGTGTGGGCTTTTCGCCGCTCTCTTTATTCCAGCAAAATAGCAGAGTCCGAAGATTTCCTGCAGCTACTGACTACTATGTCCTGTGGACAAAACTGTTGGTCCAACCTAGATATGCACATGAAGCTCACAGTCCACTGACTCTTTTCGACGGAATTTCCTTCTGCGAGAACAGCAAGGAATTCATGCACAGCTTCCAAACAACTAGGGAATCAGGATGTTTCATACAAGTGCCTTATTAGCACATTTCATCTCCAGCGGGTAACACTAGGTCAATGGACTCGTTTCAGTAGAGTGCGAAATGTAGGGGGTGCCGATAGAACCGGCCGAGTTAGAACGTCATTTCAATGGGTTTTCTGTAAGATCACCTTGGGGGTAACTTTGCGAGCCAGAGAGTTCCGGAATCGCGTTCCCAAAAACAAAGAAGTGAACGGAAGCACAGGACTATGCCAACTCTGAACTAGAGTAAGCTTGGCTACCACTGTTTTCGCCAAATTGTGCGTGCTGCGGGGAAAGCGTATCCGGACGTTGGAAGGCCGCTAGGCCGTGCTACGTGACTTGGACTCCAAGTCTCTGAAGATCTAAGGGAATGTGGATCTCAGAGTAGCCTGTGGGGCTCCTGGTGGATGATACTACATTCGTGAAGATTTGTTTGCTCCTCAAAATCACTCGGGAATCCACCTATTTCGTAGGAAGCGGGTTTTTTCCCAAAGCCGTCTCCGGGTTCAGCGTCTTCTCAATGTTCCCATCTCAGTAGGAGATGTGACGGGAGAAGAAGGCTGTAGCCTAAGAAACCATGGAGACAATACTACGTCCCTCGGACTCCACCCGTTCGTGAAGCGTTCAAGGAGGAAGAAGCGAAAAGTACCTCATGGGCCTACCGGGGCATTCATTCCACTCTGACAATACAGCAGTGACGAGTTTGCGCTCCCCTGCATCATTCAGGGATTACATCAAGTCGTGCGAAAAGTGTTCTCAACAAAAGCCATCCACACTATTTGACGTGTTATCAATGTTCTCATTGCAGTAGGAGATGAAAGCAGTGGTGTCTCACATAGTACGTACCCTTGTCAGCATCCTGCCCAAGTACCTTGCTGCAATATAGGATCTATGGCTCCTGTCATAGCCCAAGAGCTACGGAAATGATTTCCCGTCCGCAAAGGAGGGAATGTTAGCATAGCACTTTGTGGTCCTTGCAGGGGAATGAGCGTCCCCAGTAGAGTTTTCTCCTAGGTACTTTTTCCATCAGAAAAGCGTAGCCCCGGGAAGAAGAGAAGCAGCAGCCTACTGCCTCACTTTGACCATACAGTGTTTTTAACGTAGCAATGCATGCGCAGCTAGCAGTCCCCTTACTCTACTCGAGTCACTTTCTCTCACACAGCACAGGAGTGAACGGTTTGAAAGCTGCCAAGTTACTCGGGAACGAACATGTTCCTGTTAAGTGGCGTTCAGCAAAAACGCGGCACTAGATCAATGTGCTCATATCAGTTGAATTGGAAATGAGTGCCTTGTACCATATCACATACCCTCTTCAGAACCTATGATCAGCTATTTTGCTCTGTTTTCATTTACCTTGCTGTGTTTGAGTGCGAGGATCTACAGAGTCACTTTCTCATCATGAACGCACTCCATGAAAGCACAGAACTATGACAGCTATGAAATACACTGTCTTCTATGACACACTTTCTTCTAACTGCGGCCGTCAGCTAGCTCTAGCCCTAGACCTAAACCTACCTGTAACATGAACCCAAACCCTAACCCTAACCCTAACCCTATCGCTAACCCTAACCTTATCCCTAACCCTAACCCTATCCTTAACCCTAACCCTAACCCTAATAATAAAGCTAATCCTTACCACAATCCTAATGCTAGCCCTAACCCTAACCCTATCTTTAAACGGAAGGTGTCTGATATATCAGAGCTTTGCGTTGTGTCCTAACCAAAATGCTACTGAAATCATTTTCCATGGGTAGTGAACGAACAGGAGCATAGCAGCATCTGAACTTTGCAGGACAATGAGCTGCGAGTGTGGGCTTTTCGCCGCTCTCGTTATTCCAGCAAAATAGCAGAGTCCGAAGATTTCCTGCAGCTACTGACTACTATGTCCTGTGGACAAAACTGTTGGTCCAACCTAGATATGCACATGAAGCTCACAGTCCACTGACTCTTTTCGACGGAATTTCCTTCTGCGAGAACAGCAAGGAATTCATGCACAGCTTCCAAACAACTAGGGAATCAGGATGTTTCATACAAGTGCCTTATTAGCACATTTCATCTCCAGCGGGTAACACTAGGTCAATGGACTCGTTTCAGTAGAGTGCGAAATGTAGGGGGTGCCGATAGAACCGGCCGAGTTAGAACGTCATTTCAATGGGTTTTCTGTAAGATCACCTTGGGGGTAACTTTGCGAGCCAGAGAGTTCCGGAATCGCGTTCCCAAAAACAAAGAAGTGAACGGAAGCACAGGACTATGCCAACTCTGAACTAGAGTAAGCTTGGCTACCACTGTTTTCGCCAAATTGTGCGTGCTGCGGGGAAAGCGTATCCGGACGTTGGAAGGCCGCTAGGCCGTGCTACGTGACTTGGACTCCAAGTCTCTGAAGATCTAAGGGAATGTGGATCTCAGAGTAGCCTGTGGGGCTCCTGGTGGATGATACTACATTCGTGAAGATTTGTTTGCTCCTCAAAATCACTCGGGAATCCACCTATTTCGTAGGAAGCGGGTTTTTTCCCAAAGCCGTCTCCGGGTTCAGCGTCTTCTCAATGTTCCCATCTCAGTAGGAGATGTGACGGGAGAAGAAGGCTGTAGCCTAAGAAACCATGGAGACAATACTACGTCCCTCGGACTCCACCCGTTCGTGAAGCGTTCAAGGAGGAAGAAGCGAAAAGTACCTCATGGGCCTACCGGGGCATTCATTCCACTCTGACAATACAGCAGTGACGAGTTTGCGCTCCCCTGCATCATTCAGGGATTACATCAAGTCGTGCGAAAAGTGTTCTCAACAAAAGCCATCCACACTATTTGACGTGTTATCAATGTTCTCATTGCAGTAGGAGATGAAAGCAGTGGTGTCTCACATAGTACGTACCCTTGTCAGCATCCTGCCCAAGTACCTTGCTGCAATATAGGATCTATGGCTCCTGTCATAGCCCAAGAGCTACGGAAATGATTTCCCGTCCGCAAAGGAGGGAATGTTAGCATAGCACTTTGTGGTCCTTGCAGGGGAATGAGCGTCCCCAGTAGAGTTTTCTCCTAGGTACTTTTTCCATCAGAAAAGCGTAGCCCCGGGAAGAAGAGAAGCAGCAGCCTACTGCCTCACTTTGACCATACAGTGTTTTTAACGTAGCAATGCATGCGCAGCTAGCAGTCCCCTTACTCTACTCGAGTCACTTTCTCTCACACAGCACAGGAGTGAACGGTTTGAAAGCTGCCAAGTTACTCGGGAACGAACATGTTCCTGTTAAGTGGCGTTCAGCAAAAACGCGGCACTAGATCAATGTGCTCATATCAGTTGAATTGGAAATGAGTGCCTTGTACCATATCACATACCCTCTTCAGAACCTATGATCAGCTATTTTGCTCTGTTTTCATTTACCTTGCTGTGTTTGAGTGCAAGGATCTACAGAATCACTTTCTCATCATGAACGCACTCCATGAAAGCATAGAACTATGACAGCTATGAAATACACTATCTTCTATGACACACTTTCTTCTAACTGCGGCCGTCGCAGCTCTAGCCCTAGACCTAAACCTACCTGTAACATGAACCCAAACCCTAACCCTAACCCTAACCCTATCGCTAACCCTAACCTTATCCCTAACCCTAACCCTATCCTTAACCCTAACCCTAACCCTAATAATAAAGCTAATCCTTACCACAATCCTAATGCTAGCCCTAACCCTAACCCTATCTTTAACCGGAAGGTGTCTGATATATCAGAGCTTTGCGTTGTGTCCTAACCAAAATGCTACTGAAATCATTTTCCATTAGTGAACGAACAGGAGCATAGCAGCATCTGAACTTTGCAGGACAATGAGCTGCGAGTGTGGGCTTTTCGCCGCTCTCTTTATTCCAGCAAAATAGCAGAGTCCGAAGATTTCCTGCAGCTACTGACTACTATGTCCTGTGGACAAAACTGTTGGTCCAACCTAGATATGCACATGAAGCTCACAGTCCACTGACTCTTTTCGACGGAATTTCCTTCTGCGAGAACAGCAAGGAATTCATGCACAGCTTCCAAACAACTAGGGAATCAGGATGTTTCATACAAGTGCCTTATTAGCACATTTCATCTCCAGCAGGTAACAGTAGGTCAATGGACTCGTTTCAGTAGAGTGCGAAATGTAGTGGGTGCCGATAGAACCGGCCGAGTTAGAACGTCAGTTCAATGGGTTTTCTGTAAGATCAACTTGGGGGTAACTTTGCGAGCCAGAGAGTTCCGGAATCGCGTTCCCAAAAACAAAGAAGTGAACGGAAGCACAGGACTATGCCAACTCTGAACTAGAGTAAGCTTGGCTACCACTGTTTTCGCCAAATTGTGCGTGCTGCGGGGAAAGCGTATCCGGACGTTGGAAGGCCGCTAGGCCGTGCTACGTGACTTGGACTCCAAGTCTCTGAAGATCTAAGGGAATGTGGATCTCAGAGTAGCCTGTGGGGCTCCTGGTGGATGATACTACATTCGTGAAGATTTGTTTGCTCCTCAAAATCACTCGGGAATCCACCTATTTCGTAGGAAGCGGGTTTTTTCCCAAAGCCGTCTCCGGGTTCAGCGTCTTCTCAATGTTCCCATCTCAGTAGGAGATGTGACGGGAGAAGAAGGCTGTAGCCTAAGAAACCATGGAGACAATACTACGTCCCTCGGACTCCACCCGTTCGTGAAGCGTTCAAGGAGGAAGAAGCGAAAAGTACCTCATGGGCCTACCGGGGCATTCATTCCACTCTGACAATACAGCAGTGACGAGTTTGCGCTCCCCTGCATCATTCAGGGATTACATCAAGTCGTGCGAAAAGTGTTCTCAACAAAAGCCATCCACACTATTTGACGTGTTATCAATGTTCTCATTGCAGTAGGAGATGAAAGCAGTGGTGTCTCACATAGTACGTACCCTTGTCAGCATCCTGCCCAAGTACCTTGCTGCAATATAGGATCTATGGCTCCTGTCATAGCCCAAGAGCTACGGAAATGATTTCCCGTCCGCAAAGGAGGGAATGTTAGCATAGCACTTTGTGGTCCTTGCAGGGGAATGAGCGTCCCCAGTAGAGTTTTCTCCTAGGTACTTTTTCCATCAGAAAAGCGTAGCCCCGGGAAGAAGAGAAGCAGCAGCCTACTGCCTCACTTTGACCATACAGTGTTTTTAACGTAGCAATGCATGCGCAGCTAGCAGTCCCCTTACTCTACTCGAGTCACTTTCTCTCACACAGCACAGGAGTGAACGGTTTGAAAGCTGCCAAGTTACTCGGGAACGAACATGTTCCTGTTAAGTGGCGTTCAGCAAAAACGCGGCACTAGATCAATGTGCTCATATCAGTTGAATTGGAAATGAGTGCCTTGTACCATATCACATACCCTCTTCAGAACCTATGATCAGCTATTTTGCTCTGTTTTCATTTACCTTGCTGTGTTTGAGTGCAAGGATCTACAGAATCACTTTCTCATCATGAACGCACTCCATGAAAGCACAGAACTATGACAGCTATGAAATACACTATCTTCTATGACACACTTTCTTCTAACTGCGGCCGTCAGCAGCTCTAGCCCTAGACCTAAACCTACTTGTAACATGAACCCAAACCCTAACCCTAACCCTAACCCTATCGCTAACCCTAACCTTATCCCTAACCCTAACCCTATCCTTAACCCTAACCCTAACCCTAATAATAAAGCTAATCCTTACCACAATCCTAATGCTAGCCCTAACCCTAACCCTATCTTTAAACGGAAGGTGTCTGATATATCAGAGCTTTGCGTTGTGTCCTAACCAAAATGCTACTGAAATCATTTCCCTGGGTAGTGAACGAACAGGAGCATAGCAGCATCTGAACTTTGCAGGACAATGAGCTGCGAGTGTGGGCTTTTCGCCGCTCTCTTTATTCCAGCAAAATAGCAGAGTCCGAAGATTTCCTGCAGCTACTGACTACTATGTCCTGTGGACAAAACTGTTGGTCCAACCTAGATATGCACATGAAGCTCACAGTCCACTGACTCTTTTCGACGGAATTTCCTTCTGCGAGAACAGCAAGGAATTCATGCACAGCTTCCAAACAACTAGGGAATCAGGATGTTTCATACAAGTGCCTTATTAGCACATTTCATCTCCAGCGGGTAACAGTAGGTCAATGGACTCGTTTCAGTAGAGTGCGAAATGTAGGGGGTGCCGATAGAACCGGCCGAGTTAGAACGTCATTTCAATGGGTTTTCTGTAAGATCACCTTGGGGGTAACTTTGCGAGCCAGAGAGTTCCGGAATCGCGTTCCCCAAAACAAAGGAGTGAACGGAAGCACAGGACTATGCCAACTATGAACTAGAGTAAGCTTGGCTACCACTGTTTTCGCCAAATTGTGCGTGCTGCGGGGAAAGCGTATCCGGACGTTGGAAGGCCGCTAGGCCGTGCTACGTGACTTGGACTCCAAGTCTCTGAAGATCTAAGGGAATGTGGATCTCAGAGTAGCCTGTGGGGCTCCTGGTGGATGATACTACATTCGTGAAGATTTGTTTGCTCCTCAAAATCACTCGGGAATCCACCTATTTCGTAGGAAGCGGGTTTTTTCCCAAAGCCGTCTCCGGGTTCAGCGTCTTCTCAATGTTCCCATCTCAGTAGGAGATGTGACGGGAGAAGAAGGCTGTAGCCTAAGAAACCATGGAGACAATACTACGTCCCTCGGACTCCACCCGTTCGTGAAGCGTTCAAGGAGGAAGAAGCGAAAAGTACCTCATGGGCCTACCGGGGCATTCATTCCACTCTGACAATACAGCAGTGACGAGTTTGCGCTCCCCTGCATCATTCAGGGATTACATCAAGTCGTGCGAAAAGTGTTCTCAACAAAAGCCATCCACACTATTTGACGTGTTATCAATGTTCTCATTGCAGTAGGAGATGAAAGCAGTGGTGTCTCACATAGTACGTACCCTTGTCAGCATCCTGCCCAAGTACCTTGCTGCAATATAGGATCTATGGCTCCTGTCATAGCCCAAGAGCTACGGAAATGATTTCCCGTCCGCAAAGGAGGGAATGTTAGCATAGCACTTTGTGGTCCTTGCAGGGGAATGAGCGTCCCCAGTAGAGTTTTCTCCTAGGTACTTTTTCCATCAGAAAAGCGTAGCCCCGGGAAGAAGAGAAGCAGCAGCCTACTGCCTCACTTTGACCATACAGTGTTTTTAACGTAGCAATGCATGCGCAGCTAGCAGTCCCCTTACTCTACTCGAGTCACTTTCTCTCACACAGCACAGGAGTGAACGGTTTGAAAGCTGCCAAGTTACTCGGGAACGAACATGTTCCTGTTAAGTGGCGTTCAGCAAAAACGCGGCACTAGATCAATGTGCTCATATCAGTTGAATTGGAAATGAGTGCCTTGTACCATATCACATACCCTCTTCAGAACCTATGATCAGCTATTTTGCTCTGTTTTCATTTACCTTGCTGTGTTTGAGTGCGAGGATCTACAGAGTCACTTTCTCATCATGAACGCACTCCATGAAAGCACAGAACTATGACAGCTATGAAATACACTGTCTTCTATGACACACTTTCTTCTAACTGCGGCCGTCAGCTAGCTCTAGCCCTAGACCTAAACCTACCTGTAACATGAACCCAAACCCTAACCCTAACCCTAACCCTATCGCTAACCCTAACCTTATCCCTAACCCTAACCCTATCCTTAACCCTAACCCTAACCCTAATAATAAAGCTAATCCTTACCACAATCCTAATGCTAGCCCTAACCCTAACCCTATCTTTAAACGGAAGGTGTCTGATATATCAGAGCTTTGCGTTGTGTCCTAACCAAAATGCTACTGAAATCATTTTCCATGGGTAGTGAACGAACAGGAGCATAGCAGCATCTGAACTTTGCAGGACAATGAGCTGCGAGTGTGGGCTTTTCGCCGCTCTCGTTATTCCAGCAAAATAGCAGAGTCCGAAGATTTCCTGCAGCTACTGACTACTATGTCCTGTGGACAAAACTGTTGGTCCAACCTAGATATGCACATGAAGCTCACAGTCCACTGACTCTTTTCGACGGAATTTCCTTCTGCGAGAACAGCAAGGAATTCATGCACAGCTTCCAAACAACTAGGGAATCAGGATGTTTCATACAAGTGCCTTATTAGCACATTTCATCTCCAGCGGGTAACACTAGGTCAATGGACTCGTTTCAGTAGAGTGCGAAATGTAGGGGGTGCCGATAGAACCGGCCGAGTTAGAACGTCATTTCAATGGGTTTTCTGTAAGATCACCTTGGGGGTAACTTTGCGAGCCAGAGAGTTCCGGAATCGCGTTCCCAAAAACAAAGAAGTGAACGGAAGCACAGGACTATGCCAACTCTGAACTAGAGTAAGCTTGGCTACCACTGTTTTCGCCAAATTGTGCGTGCTGCGGGGAAAGCGTATCCGGACGTTGGAAGGCCGCTAGGCCGTGCTACGTGACTTGGACTCCAAGTCTCTGAAGATCTAAGGGAATGTGGATCTCAGAGTAGCCTGTGGGGCTCCTGGTGGATGATACTACATTCGTGAAGATTTGTTTGCTCCTCAAAATCACTCGGGAATCCACCTATTTCGTAGGAAGCGGGTTTTTTCCCAAAGCCGTCTCCGGGTTCAGCGTCTTCTCAATGTTCCCATCTCAGTAGGAGATGTGACGGGAGAAGAAGGCTGTAGCCTAAGAAACCATGGAGACAATACTACGTCCCTCGGACTCCACCCGTTCGTGAAGCGTTCAAGGAGGAAGAAGCGAAAAGTACCTCATGGGCCTACCGGGGCATTCATTCCACTCTGACAATACAGCAGTGACGAGTTTGCGCTCCCCTGCATCATTCAGGGATTACATCAAGTCGTGCGAAAAGTGTTCTCAACAAAAGCCATCCACACTATTTGACGTGTTATCAATGTTCTCATTGCAGTAGGAGATGAAAGCAGTGGTGTCTCACATAGTACGTACCCTTGTCAGCATCCTGCCCAAGTACCTTGCTGCAATATAGGATCTATGGCTCCTGTCATAGCCCAAGAGCTACGGAAATGATTTCCCGTCCGCAAAGGAGGGAATGTTAGCATAGCACTTTGTGGTCCTTGCAGGGGAATGAGCGTCCCCAGTAGAGTTTTCTCCTAGGTACTTTTTCCATCAGAAAAGCGTAGCCCCGGGAAGAAGAGAAGCAGCAGCCTACTGCCTCACTTTGACCATACAGTGTTTTTAACGTAGCAATGCATGCGCAGCTAGCAGTCCCCTTACTCTACTCGAGTCACTTTCTCTCACACAGCACAGGAGTGAACGGTTTGAAAGCTGCCAAGTTACTCGGGAACGAACATGTTCCTGTTAAGTGGCGTTCAGCAAAAACGCGGCACTAGATCAATGTGCTCATATCAGTTGAATTGGAAATGAGTGCCTTGTACCATATCACATACCCTCTTCAGAACCTATGATCAGCTATTTTGCTCTGTTTTCATTTACCTTGCTGTGTTTGAGTGCGAGGATCTACAGAGTCACTTTCTCATCATGAACGCACTCCATGAAAGCACAGAACTATGACAGCTATGAAATACACTGTCTTCTATGACACACTTTCTTCTAACTGCGGCCGTCAGCTAGCTCTAGCCCTAGACCTAAACCTACCTGTAACATGAACCCAAACCCTAACCCTAACCCTAACCCTATCGCTAACCCTAACCTTATCCCTAACCCTAACCCTATCCTTAACCCTAACCCTAACCCTAATAATAAAGCTAATCCTTACCACAATCCTAATGCTAGCCCTAACCCTAACCCTATCTTTAAACGGAAGGTGTCTGATATATCAGAGCTTTGCGTTGTGTCCTAACCAAAATGCTACTGAAATCATTTTCCATGGGTAGTGAACGAACAGGAGCATAGCAGCATCTGAACTTTGCAGGACAATGAGCTGCGAGTGTGGGCTTTTCGCCGCTCTCGTTATTCCAGCAAAATAGCAGAGTCCGAAGATTTCCTGCAGCTACTGACTACTATGTCCTGTGGACAAAACTGTTGGTCCAACCTAGATATGCACATGAAGCTCACAGTCCACTGACTCTTTTCGACGGAATTTCCTTCTGCGAGAACAGCAAGGAATTCATGCACAGCTTCCAAACAACTAGGGAATCAGGATGTTTCATACAAGTGCCTTATTAGCACATTTCATCTCCAGCGGGTAACACTAGGTCAATGGACTCGTTTCAGTAGAGTGCGAAATGTAGGGGGTGCCGATAGAACCGGCCGAGTTAGAACGTCATTTCAATGGGTTTTCTGTAAGATCACCTTGGGGGTAACTTTGCGAGCCAGAGAGTTCCGGAATCGCGTTCCCAAAAACAAAGAAGTGAACGGAAGCACAGGACTATGCCAACTCTGAACTAGAGTAAGCTTGGCTACCACTGTTTTCGCCAAATTGTGCGTGCTGCGGGGAAAGCGTATCCGGACGTTGGAAGGCCGCTAGGCCGTGCTACGTGACTTGGACTCCAAGTCTCTGAAGATCTAAGGGAATGTGGATCTCAGAGTAGCCTGTGGGGCTCCTGGTGGATGATACTACATTCGTGAAGATTTGTTTGCTCCTCAAAATCACTCGGGAATCCACCTATTTCGTAGGAAGCGGGTTTTTTCCCAAAGCCGTCTCCGGGTTCAGCGTCTTCTCAATGTTCCCATCTCAGTAGGAGATGTGACGGGAGAAGAAGGCTGTAGCCTAAGAAACCATGGAGACAATACTACGTCCCTCGGACTCCACCCGTTCGTGAAGCGTTCAAGGAGGAAGAAGCGAAAAGTACCTCATGGGCCTACCGGGGCATTCATTCCACTCTGACAATACAGCAGTGACGAGTTTGCGCTCCCCTGCATCATTCAGGGATTACATCAAGTCGTGCGAAAAGTGTTCTCAACAAAAGCCATCCACACTATTTGACGTGTTATCAATGTTCTCATTGCAGTAGGAGATGAAAGCAGTGGTGTCTCACATAGTACGTACCCTTGTCAGCATCCTGCCCAAGTACCTTGCTGCAATATAGGATCTATGGCTCCTGTCATAGCCCAAGAGCTACGGAAATGATTTCCCGTCCGCAAAGGAGGGAATGTTAGCATAGCACTTTGTGGTCCTTGCAGGGGAATGAGCGTCCCCAGTAGAGTTTTCTCCTAGGTACTTTTTCCATCAGAAAAGCGTAGCCCCGGGAAGAAGAGAAGCAGCAGCCTACTGCCTCACTTTGACCATACAGTGTTTTTAACGTAGCAATGCATGCGCAGCTAGCAGTCCCCTTACTCTACTCGAGTCACTTTCTCTCACACAGCACAGGAGTGAACGGTTTGAAAGCTGCCAAGTTACTCGGGAACGAACATGTTCCTGTTAAGTGGCGTTCAGCAAAAACGCGGGCACTAGATCAATGTGCTCATATCAGTTGAATTGGAAATGAGTGCCTTGTACCATATCACATACCCTCTTCAGAACCTATGATCAGCTATTTTGCTCTGTTTTCATTTACCTTGCTGTGTTTGAGTGCAAGGATCTACAGAGTCACTTTCTCATCATGAACGCACTCCATGAAAGCACAGAACTATGACAGCTATGAAATACACTGTCTTCTATGACACACTTTCTTCTAACTGCGGCCGTCAGCTAGCTCTAGCCCTAGACCTAAACCTACCTGTAACATGAACCCAAACCCTAACCCTAACCCTAACCCTATCGCTAACCCTAACCTTATCCCTAACCCTAACCCTATCCTTAACCCTAACCCTAACCCTAATAATAAAGCTAATCCTTACCACAATCCTAATGCTAGCCCTAACCCTAACCCTATCTTTAAACGGAAGGTGTCTGATATATCAGAGCTTTGCGTTGTGTCCTAACCAAAATGCTACTGAAATCATTTTCCATGGGTAGTGAACGAACAGGAGCATAGCAGCATCTGAACTTTGCAGGACAATGAGCTGCGAGTGTGGGCTTTTCGCCGCTCTCGTTATTCCAGCAAAATAGCAGAGTCCGAAGATTTCCTGCAGCTACTGACTACTATGTCCTGTGGACAAAACTGTTGGTCCAACCTAGATATGCACATGAAGCTCACAGTCCACTGACTCTTTTCGACGGAATTTCCTTCTGCGAGAACAGCAAGGAATTCATGCACAGCTTCCAAACAACTAGGGAATCAGGATGTTTCATACAAGTGCCTTATTAGCACATTTCATCTCCAGCGGGTAACACTAGGTCAATGGACTCGTTTCAGTAGAGTGCGAAATGTAGGGGGGTGCCGATAGAACCGGCCGAGTTAGAACGTCATTTCAATGGGTTTTCTGTAAGATCACCTTGGGGGTAACTTTGCGAGCCAGAGAGTTCCGGAATCGCGTTCCCAAAAACAAAGAAGTGAACGGAAGCACAGGACTATGCCAACTCTGAACTAGAGTAAGCTTGGCTACCACTGTTTTCGCCAAATTGTGCGTGCTGCGGGGAAAGCGTATCCGGACGTTGGAAGGCCGCTAGGCCGTGCTACGTGACTTGGACTCCAAGTCTCTGAAGATCTAAGGGAATGTGGATCTCAGAGTAGCCTGTGGGGCTCCTGGTGGATGATACTACATTCGTGAAGATTTGTTTGCTCCTCAAAATCACTCGGGAATCCACCTATTTCGTAGGAAGCGGGTTTTTTCCCAAAGCCGTCTCCGGGTTCAGCGTCTTCTCAATGTTCCCATCTCAGTAGGAGATGTGACGGGAGAAGAAGGCTGTAGCCTAAGAAACCATGGAGACAATACTACGTCCCTCGGACTCCACCCGTTCGTGAAGCGTTCAAGGAGGAAGAAGCGAAAAGTACCTCATGGGCCTACCGGGGCATTCATTCCACTCTGACAATACAGCAGTGACGAGTTTGCGCTCCCCTGCATCATTCAGGGATTACATCAAGTCGTGCGAAAAGTGTTCTCAACAAAAGCCATCCACACTATTTGACGTGTTATCAATGTTCTCATTGCAGTAGGAGATGAAAGCAGTGGTGTCTCACATAGTACGTACCCTTGTCAGCATCCTGCCCAAGTACCTTGCTGCAATATAGGATCTATGGCTCCTGTCATAGCCCAAGAGCTACGGAAATGATTTCCCGTCCGCAAAGGAGGGAATGTTAGCATAGCACTTTGTGGTCCTTGCAGGGGAATGAGCGTCCCCAGTAGAGTTTTCTCCTAGGTACTTTTTCCATCAGAAAAGCGTAGCCCCGGGAAGAAGAGAAGCAGCAGCCTACTGCCTCACTTTGACCATACAGTGTTTTTAACGTAGCAATGCATGCGCAGCTAGCAGTCCCCTTACTCTACTCGAGTCACTTTCTCTCACACAGCACAGGAGTGAACGGTTTGAAAGCTGCCAAGTTACTCGGGAACGAACATGTTCCTGTTAAGTGGCGTTCAGCAAAAACGCGGCACTAGATCAATGTGCTCATATCAGTTGAATTGGAAATGAGTGCCTTGTACCATATCACATACCCTCTTCAGAACCTATGATCAGCTATTTTGCTCTGTTTTCATTTACCTTGCTGTGTTTGAGTGCGAGGATCTACAGAGTCACTTTCTCATCATGAACGCACTCCATGAAAGCACAGAACTATGACAGCTATGAAATACACTGTCTTCTATGACACACTTTCTTCTAACTGCGGCCGTCAGCTAGCTCTAGCCCTAGACCTAAACCTACCTGTAACATGAACCCAAACCCTAACCCTAACCCTAACCCTATCGCTAACCCTAACCTTATCCCTAACCCTAACCCTATCCTTAACCCTAACCCTAACCCTAATAATAAAGCTAATCCTTACCACAATCCTAATGCTAGCCCTAACCCTAACCCTATCTTTAAACGGAAGGTGTCTGATATATCAGAGCTTTGCGTTGTGTCCTAACCAAAATGCTACTGAAATCATTTTCCATGGGTAGTGAACGAACAGGAGCATAGCAGCATCTGAACTTTGCAGGACAATGAGCTGCGAGTGTGGGCTTTTCGCCGCTCTCGTTATTCCAGCAAAATAGCAGAGTCCGAAGATTTCCTGCAGCTACTGACTACTATGTCCTGTGGACAAAACTGTTGGTCCAACCTAGATATGCACATGAAGCTCACAGTCCACTGACTCTTTTCGACGGAATTTCCTTCTGCGAGAACAGCAAGGAATTCATGCACAGCTTCCAAACAACTAGGGAATCAGGATGTTTCATACAAGTGCCTTATTAGCACATTTCATCTCCAGCGGGTAACACTAGGTCAATGGACTCGTTTCAGTAGAGTGCGAAATGTAGGGGGTGCCGATAGAACCGGCCGAGTTAGAACGTCATTTCAATGGGTTTTCTGTAAGATCACCTTGGGGGTAACTTTGCGAGCCAGAGAGTTCCGGAATCGCGTTCCCAAAAACAAAGAAGTGAACGGAAGCACAGGACTATGCCAACTCTGAACTAGAGTAAGCTTGGCTACCACTGTTTTCGCCAAATTGTGCGTGCTGCGGGGAAAGCGTATCCGGACGTTGGAAGGCCGCTAGGCCGTGCTACGTGACTTGGACTCCAAGTCTCTGAAGATCTAAGGGAATGTGGATCTCAGAGTAGCCTGTGGGGCTCCTGGTGGATGATACTACATTCGTGAAGATTTGTTTGCTCCTCAAAATCACTCGGGAATCCACCTATTTCGTAGGAAGCGGGTTTTTTCCCAAAGCCGTCTCCGGGTTCAGCGTCTTCTCAATGTTCCCATCTCAGTAGGAGATGTGACGGGAGAAGAAGGCTGTAGCCTAAGAAACCATGGAGACAATACTACGTCCCTCGGACTCCACCCGTTCGTGAAGCGTTCAAGGAGGAAGAAGCGAAAAGTACCTCATGGGCCTACCGGGGCATTCATTCCACTCTGACAATACAGCAGTGACGAGTTTGCGCTCCCCTGCATCATTCAGGGATTACATCAAGTCGTGCGAAAAGTGTTCTCAACAAAAGCCATCCACACTATTTGACGTGTTATCAATGTTCTCATTGCAGTAGGAGATGAAAGCAGTGGTGTCTCACATAGTACGTACCCTTGTCAGCATCCTGCCCAAGTACCTTGCTGCAATATAGGATCTATGGCTCCTGTCATAGCCCAAGAGCTACGGAAATGATTTCCCGTCCGCAAAGGAGGGAATGTTAGCATAGCACTTTGTGGTCCTTGCAGGGGAATGAGCGTCCCCAGTAGAGTTTTCTCCTAGGTACTTTTTCCATCAGAAAAGCGTAGCCCCGGGAAGAAGAGAAGCAGCAGCCTACTGCCTCACTTTGACCATACAGTGTTTTTAACGTAGCAATGCATGCGCAGCTAGCAGTCCCCTTACTCTACTCGAGTCACTTTCTCTCACACAGCACAGGAGTGAACGGTTTGAAAGCTGCCAAGTTACTCGGGAACGAACATGTTCCTGTTAAGTGGCGTTCAGCAAAAACGCGGCACTAGATCAATGTGCTCATATCAGTTGAATTGGAAATGAGTGCCTTGTACCATATCACATACCCTCTTCAGAACCTATGATCAGCTATTTTGCTCTGTTTTCATTTACCTTGCTGTGTTTGAGTGCGAGGATCTACAGAGTCACTTTCTCATCATGAACGCACTCCATGAAAGCACAGAACTATGACAGCTATGAAATACACTGTCTTCTATGACACACTTTCTTCTAACTGCGGCCGTCAGCTAGCTCTAGCCCTAGACCTAAACCTACCTGTAACATGAACCCAAACCCTAACCCTAACCCTAACCCTATCGCTAACCCTAACCTTATCCCTAACCCTAACCCTATCCTTAACCCTAACCCTAACCCTAATAATAAAGCTAATCCTTACCACAATCCTAATGCTAGCCCTAACCCTAACCCTATCTTTAAACGGAAGGTGTCTGATATATCAGAGCTTTGCGTTGTGTCCTAACCAAAATGCTACTGAAATCATTTTCCATGGGTAGTGAACGAACAGGAGCATAGCAGCATCTGAACTTTGCAGGACAATGAGCTGCGAGTGTGGGCTTTTCGCCGCTCTCGTTATTCCAGCAAAATAGCAGAGTCCGAAGATTTCCTGCAGCTACTGACTACTATGTCCTGTGGACAAAACTGTTGGTCCAACCTAGATATGCACATGAAGCTCACAGTCCACTGACTCTTTTCGACGGAATTTCCTTCTGCGAGAACAGCAAGGAATTCATGCACAGCTTCCAAACAACTAGGGAATCAGGATGTTTCATACAAGTGCCTTATTAGCACATTTCATCTCCAGCGGGTAACACTAGGTCAATGGACTCGTTTCAGTAGAGTGCGAAATGTAGGGGGTGCCGATAGAACCGGCCGAGTTAGAACGTCATTTCAATGGGTTTTCTGTAAGATCACCTTGGGGGTAACTTTGCGAGCCAGAGAGTTCCGGAATCGCGTTCCCAAAAACAAAGAAGTGAACGGAAGCACAGGACTATGCCAACTCTGAACTAGAGTAAGCTTGGCTACCACTGTTTTCGCCAAATTGTGCGTGCTGCGGGGAAAGCGTATCCGGACGTTGGAAGGCCGCTAGGCCGTGCTACGTGACTTGGACTCCAAGTCTCTGAAGATCTAAGGGAATGTGGATCTCAGAGTAGCCTGTGGGGCTCCTGGTGGATGATACTACATTCGTGAAGATTTGTTTGCTCCTCAAAATCACTCGGGAATCCACCTATTTCGTAGGAAGCGGGTTTTTTCCCAAAGCCGTCTCCGGGTTCAGCGTCTTCTCAATGTTCCCATCTCAGTAGGAGATGTGACGGGAGAAGAAGGCTGTAGCCTAAGAAACCATGGAGACAATACTACGTCCCTCGGACTCCACCCGTTCGTGAAGCGTTCAAGGAGGAAGAAGCGAAAAGTACCTCATGGGCCTACCGGGGCATTCATTCCACTCTGACAATACAGCAGTGACGAGTTTGCGCTCCCCTGCATCATTCAGGGATTACATCAAGTCGTGCGAAAAGTGTTCTCAACAAAAGCCATCCACACTATTTGACGTGTTATCAATGTTCTCATTGCAGTAGGAGATGAAAGCAGTGGTGTCTCACATAGTACGTACCCTTGTCAGCATCCTGCCCAAGTACCTTGCTGCAATATAGGATCTATGGCTCCTGTCATAGCCCAAGAGCTACGGAAATGATTTCCCGTCCGCAAAGGAGGGAATGTTAGCATAGCACTTTGTGGTCCTTGCAGGGGAATGAGCGTCCCCAGTAGAGTTTTCTCCTAGGTACTTTTTCCATCAGAAAAGCGTAGCCCCGGGAAGAAGAGAAGCAGCAGCCTACTGCCTCACTTTGACCATACAGTGTTTTTAACGTAGCAATGCATGCGCAGCTAGCAGTCCCCTTACTCTACTCGAGTCACTTTCTCTCACACAGCACAGGAGTGAACGGTTTGAAAGCTGCCAAGTTACTCGGGAACGAACATGTTCCTGTTAAGTGGCGTTCAGCAAAAACGCGGCACTAGATCAATGTGCTCATATCAGTTGAATTGGAAATGAGTGCCTTGTACCATATCACATACCCTCTTCAGAACCTATGATCAGCTATTTTGCTCTGTTTTCATTTACCTTGCTGTGTTTGAGTGCGAGGATCTACAGAGTCACTTTCTCATCATGAACGCACTCCATGAAAGCACAGAACTATGACAGCTATGAAATACACTGTCTTCTATGACACACTTTCTTCTAACTGCGGCCGTCAGCTAGCTCTAGCCCTAGACCTAAACCTACCTGTAACATGAACCCAAACCCTAACCCTAACCCTAACCCTATCGCTAACCCTAACCTTATCCCTAACCCTAACCCTATCCTTAACCCTAACCCTAACCCTAATAATAAAGCTAATCCTTACCACAATCCTAATGCTAGCCCTAACCCTAACCCTATCTTTAAACGGAAGGTGTCTGATATATCAGAGCTTTGCGTTGTGTCCTAACCAAAATGCTACTGAAATCATTTTCCATGGGTAGTGAACGAACAGGAGCATAGCAGCATCTGAACTTTGCAGGACAATGAGCTGCGAGTGTGGGCTTTTCGCCGCTCTCGTTATTCCAGCAAAATAGCAGAGTCCGAAGATTTCCTGCAGCTACTGACTACTATGTCCTGTGGACAAAACTGTTGGTCCAACCTAGATATGCACATGAAGCTCACAGTCCACTGACTCTTTTCGACGGAATTTCCTTCTGCGAGAACAGCAAGGAATTCATGCACAGCTTCCAAACAACTAGGGAATCAGGATGTTTCATACAAGTGCCTTATTAGCACATTTCATCTCCAGCGGGTAACACTAGGTCAATGGACTCGTTTCAGTAGAGTGCGAAATGTAGGGGGTGCCGATAGAACCGGCCGAGTTAGAACGTCATTTCAATGGGTTTTCTGTAAGATCACCTTGGGGGTAACTTTGCGAGCCAGAGAGTTCCGGAATCGCGTTCCCAAAAACAAAGAAGTGAACGGAAGCACAGGACTATGCCAACTCTGAACTAGAGTAAGCTTGGCTACCACTGTTTTCGCCAAATTGTGCGTGCTGCGGGGAAAGCGTATCCGGACGTTGGAAGGCCGCTAGGCCGTGCTACGTGACTTGGACTCCAAGTCTCTGAAGATCTAAGGGAATGTGGATCTCAGAGTAGCCTGTGGGGCTCCTGGTGGATGATACTACATTCGTGAAGATTTGTTTGCTCCTCAAAATCACTCGGGAATCCACCTATTTCGTAGGAAGCGGGTTTTTTCCCAAAGCCGTCTCCGGGTTCAGCGTCTTCTCAATGTTCCCATCTCAGTAGGAGATGTGACGGGAGAAGAAGGCTGTAGCCTAAGAAACCATGGAGACAATACTACGTCCCTCGGACTCCACCCGTTCGTGAAGCGTTCAAGGAGGAAGAAGCGAAAAGTACCTCATGGGCCTACCGGGGCATTCATTCCACTCTGACAATACAGCAGTGACGAGTTTGCGCTCCCCTGCATCATTCAGGGATTACATCAAGTCGTGCGAAAAGTGTTCTCAACAAAAGCCATCCACACTATTTGACGTGTTATCAATGTTCTCATTGCAGTAGGAGATGAAAGCAGTGGTGTCTCACATAGTACGTACCCTTGTCAGCATCCTGCCCAAGTACCTTGCTGCAATATAGGATCTATGGCTCCTGTCATAGCCCAAGAGCTACGGAAATGATTTCCCGTCCGCAAAGGAGGGAATGTTAGCATAGCACTTTGTGGTCCTTGCAGGGGAATGAGCGTCCCCAGTAGAGTTTTCTCCTAGGTACTTTTTCCATCAGAAAAGCGTAGCCCCGGGAAGAAGAGAAGCAGCAGCCTACTGCCTCACTTTGACCATACAGTGTTTTTAACGTAGCAATGCATGCGCAGCTAGCAGTCCCCTTACTCTACTCGAGTCACTTTCTCTCACACAGCACAGGAGTGAACGGTTTGAAAGCTGCCAAGTTACTCGGGAACGAACATGTTCCTGTTAAGTGGCGTTCAGCAAAAACGCGGCACTAGATCAATGTGCTCATATCAGTTGAATTGGAAATGAGTGCCTTGTACCATATCACATACCCTCTTCAGAACCTATGATCAGCTATTTTGCTCTGTTTTCATTTACCTTGCTGTGTTTGAGTGCGAGGATCTACAGAGTCACTTTCTCATCATGAACGCACTCCATGAAAGCACAGAACTATGACAGCTATGAAATACACTGTCTTCTATGACACACTTTCTTCTAACTGCGGCCGTCAGCTAGCTCTAGCCCTAGACCTAAACCTACCTGTAACATGAACCCAAACCCTAACCCTAACCCTAACCCTATCGCTAACCCTAACCTTATCCCTAACCCTAACCCTATCCTTAACCCTAACCCTAACCCTAATAATAAAGCTAATCCTTACCACAATCCTAATGCTAGCCCTAACCCTAACCCTATCTTTAAACGGAAGGTGTCTGATATATCAGAGCTTTGCGTTGTGTCCTAACCAAAATGCTACTGAAATCATTTTCCATGGGTAGTGAACGAACAGGAGCATAGCAGCATCTGAACTTTGCAGGACAATGAGCTGCGAGTGTGGGCTTTTCGCCGCTCTCGTTATTCCAGCAAAATAGCAGAGTCCGAAGATTTCCTGCAGCTACTGACTACTATGTCCTGTGGACAAAACTGTTGGTCCAACCTAGATATGCACATGAAGCTCACAGTCCACTGACTCTTTTCGACGGAATTTCCTTCTGCGAGAACAGCAAGGAATTCATGCACAGCTTCCAAACAACTAGGGAATCAGGATGTTTCATACAAGTGCCTTATTAGCACATTTCATCTCCAGCGGGTAACACTAGGTCAATGGACTCGTTTCAGTAGAGTGCGAAATGTAGGGGGTGCCGATAGAACCGGCCGAGTTAGAACGTCATTTCAATGGGTTTTCTGTAAGATCACCTTGGGGGTAACTTTGCGAGCCAGAGAGTTCCGGAATCGCGTTCCCAAAAACAAAGAAGTGAACGGAAGCACAGGACTATGCCAACTCTGAACTAGAGTAAGCTTGGCTACCACTGTTTTCGCCAAATTGTGCGTGCTGCGGGGAAAGCGTATCCGGACGTTGGAAGGCCGCTAGGCCGTGCTACGTGACTTGGACTCCAAGTCTCTGAAGATCTAAGGGAATGTGGATCTCAGAGTAGCCTGTGGGGCTCCTGGTGGATGATACTACATTCGTGAAGATTTGTTTGCTCCTCAAAATCACTCGGGAATCCACCTATTTCGTAGGAAGCGGGTTTTTTCCCAAAGCCGTCTCCGGGTTCAGCGTCTTCTCAATGTTCCCATCTCAGTAGGAGATGTGACGGGAGAAGAAGGCTGTAGCCTAAGAAACCATGGAGACAATACTACGTCCCTCGGACTCCACCCGTTCGTGAAGCGTTCAAGGAGGAAGAAGCGAAAAGTACCTCATGGGCCTACCGGGGCATTCATTCCACTCTGACAATACAGCAGTGACGAGTTTGCGCTCCCCTGCATCATTCAGGGATTACATCAAGTCGTGCGAAAAGTGTTCTCAACAAAAGCCATCCACACTATTTGACGTGTTATCAATGTTCTCATTGCAGTAGGAGATGAAAGCAGTGGTGTCTCACATAGTACGTACCCTTGTCAGCATCCTGCCCAAGTACCTTGCTGCAATATAGGATCTATGGCTCCTGTCATAGCCCAAGAGCTACGGAAATGATTTCCCGTCCGCAAAGGAGGGAATGTTAGCATAGCACTTTGTGGTCCTTGCAGGGGAATGAGCGTCCCCAGTAGAGTTTTCTCCTAGGTACTTTTTCCATCAGAGAAGCGTAGCCCCGGGAAGAAGAGAAGCAGCAGCCTACTGCCTCACTTTGACCATACAGTGTTTTTAACGTAGCAATGCATGCGCAGCTAGCAGTCCCCTTACTCTACTCGAGTCACTTTCTCTCACACAGCACAGGAGTGAACGGTTTGAAAGCTGCCAAGTTACTCGGGAACGAACATGTTCCTGTTAAGTGGCGTTCAGCAAAAACGCGGCACTAGATCAATGTGCTCATATCAGTTGAATTGGAAATGAGTGCCTTGTACCATATCACATACCCTCTTCAGAACCTATGATCAGCTATTTTGCTCTGTTTTCATTTACCTTGCTGTGTTTGAGTGCGAGGATCTACAGAGTCACTTTCTCATCATGAACGCACTCCATGAAAGCACAGAACTATGACAGCTATGAAATACACTATCTTCTATGACACACTTTCTTCTAACTGCGGCCGTCAGCTAGCTCTAGCCCTAGACCTAAACCTACCTGTAACATGAACCCAAACCCTAACCCTAACCCTAACCCTATCGCTAACCCTAACCTTATCCCTAACCCTAACCCTATCCTTAACCCTAACCCTAACCCTAATAATAAAGCTAATCCTTACCACAATCCTAATGCTAGCCCTAACCCTAACCCTATCTTTAAACGGAAGGTGTCTGATATATCAGAGCTTTGCGTTGTGTCCTAACCAAAATGCTACTGAAATCATTTTCCATGGGTAGTGAACGAACAGGAGCATAGCAGCATCTGAACTTTGCAGGACAATGAGCTGCGAGTGTGGGCTTTTCGCCGCTCTCGTTATTCCAGCAAAATAGCAGAGTCCGAAGATTTCCTGCAGCTACTGACTACTATGTCCTGTGGACAAAACTGTTGGTCCAACCTAGATATGCACATGAAGCTCACAGTCCACTGACTCTTTTCGACGGAATTTCCTTCTGCGAGAACAGCAAGGAATTCATGCACAGCTTCCAAACAACTAGGGAATCAGGATGTTTCATACAAGTGCCTTATTAGCACATTTCATCTCCAGCGGGTAACACTAGGTCAATGGACTCGTTTCAGTAGAGTGCGAAATGTAGGGGGTGCCGATAGAACCGGCCGAGTTAGAACGTCATTTCAATGGGTTTTCTGTAAGATCACCTTGGGGGTAACTTTGCGAGCCAGAGAGTTCCGGAATCGCGTTCCCAAAAACAAAGAAGTGAACGGAAGCACAGGACTATGCCAACTCTGAACTAGAGTAAGCTTGGCTACCACTGTTTTCGCCAAATTGTGCGTGCTGCGGGGAAAGCGTATCCGGACGTTGGAAGGCCGCTAGGCCGTGCTACGTGACTTGGACTCCAAGTCTCTGAAGATCTAAGGGAATGTGGATCTCAGAGTAGCCTGTGGGGCTCCTGGTGGATGATACTACATTCGTGAAGATTTGTTTGCTCCTCAAAATCACTCGGGAATCCACCTATTTCGTAGGAAGCGGGTTTTTTCCCAAAGCCGTCTCCGGGTTCAGCGTCTTCTCAATGTTCCCATCTCAGTAGGAGATGTGACGGGAGAAGAAGGCTGTAGCCTAAGAAACCATGGAGACAATACTACGTCCCTCGGACTCCACCCGTTCGTGAAGCGTTCAAGGAGGAAGAAGCGAAAAGTACCTCATGGGCCTACCGGGGCATTCATTCCACTCTGACAATACAGCAGTGACGAGTTTGCGCTCCCCTGCATCATTCAGGGATTACATCAAGTCGTGCGAAAAGTGTTCTCAACAAAAGCCATCCACACTATTTGACGTGTTATCAATGTTCTCATTGCAGTAGGAGATGAAAGCAGTGGTGTCTCACATAGTACGTACCCTTGTCAGCATCCTGCCCAAGTACCTTGCTGCAATATAGGATCTATGGCTCCTGTCATAGCCCAAGAGCTACGGAAATGATTTCCCGTCCGCAAAGGAGGGAATGTTAGCATAGCACTTTGTGGTCCTTGCAGGGGAATGAGCGTCCCCAGTAGAGTTTTCTCCTAGGTACTTTTTCCATCAGAAAAGCGTAGCCCCGGGAAGAAGAGAAGCAGCAGCCTACTGCCTCACTTTGACCATACAGTGTTTTTAACGTAGCAATGCATGCGCAGCTAGCAGTCCCCTTACTCTACTCGAGTCACTTTCTCTCACACAGCACAGGAGTGAACGGTTTGAAAGCTGCCAAGTTACTCGGGAACGAACATGTTCCTGTTAAGTGGCGTTCAGCAAAAACGCGGCACTAGATCAATGTGCTCATATCAGTTGAATTGGAAATGAGTGCCTTGTACCATATCACATACCCTCTTCAGAACCTATGATCAGCTATTTTGCTCTGTTTTCATTTACCTTGCTGTGTTTGAGTGCGAGGATCTACAGAGTCACTTTCTCATCATGAACGCACTCCATGAAAGCACAGAACTATGACAGCTATGAAATACACTATCTTCTATGACACACTTTCTTCTAACTGCGGCCGTCAGCTAGCTCTAGCCCTAGACCTAAACCTACCTGTAACATGAACCCAAACCCTAACCCTAACCCTAACCCTATCGCTAACCCTAACCTTATCCCTAACCCTAACCCTATCCTTAACCCTAACCCTAACCCTAATAATAAAGCTAATCCTTACCACAATCCTAATGCTAGCCCTAACCCTAACCCTATCTTTAAACGGAAGGTGTCTGATATATCAGAGCTTTGCGTTGTGTCCTAACCAAAATGCTACTGAAATCATTTTCCATGGGTAGTGAACGAACAGGAGCATAGCAGCATCTGAACTTTGCAGGACAATGAGCTGCGAGTGTGGGCTTTTCGCCGCTCTCGTTATTCCAGCAAAATAGCAGAGTCCGAAGATTTCCTGCAGCTACTGACTACTATGTCCTGTGGACAAAACTGTTGGTCCAACCTAGATATGCTCATGAAGCTCACAGTCCACTGACTCTTTTCGACGGAATTTCCTTCTGCGAGAACAGCAAGGAATTCATGCACAGCTTCCAAACAACTAGGGAATCAGGATGTTTCATACAAGTGCCTTATTAGCACATTTCATCTCCAGCGGGTAACACTAGGTCAATGGACTCGTTTCAGTAGAGTGCGAAATGTAGGGGGTGCCGATAGAACCGGCCGAGTTAGAACGTCATTTCAATGGGTTTTCTGTAAGATCACCTTGGGGGTAACTTTGCGAGCCAGAGAGTTCCGGAATCGCGTTCCCAAAAACAAAGAAGTGAACGGAAGCACAGGACTATGCCAACTCTGAACTAGAGTAAGCTTGGCTACCACTGTTTTCGCCAAATTGTGCGTGCTGCGGGGAAAGCGTATCCGGACGTTGGAAGGCCGCTAGGCCGTGCTACGTGACTTGGACTCCAGGTCTCTGAAGATCTAAGGGAATGTGGATCTCAGAGTAGCCTGTGGGGCTCCTGGTGGATGATACTACATTCGTGAAGATTTGTTTGCTCCTCAAAATCACTCGGGAATCCACCTATTTCGTAGGAAGCGGGTTTTTTCCCAAAGCCGTCTCCGGGTTCAGCGTCTTCTCAATGTTCCCATCTCAGTAGGAGATGTGACGGGAGAAGAAGGCTGTAGCCTAAGAAACCATGGAGACAATACTACGTCCCTCGGACTCCACCCGTTCGTGAAGCGTTCAAGGAGGAAGAAGCGAAAAGTACCTCATGGGCCTACCGGGGCATTCATTCCACTCTGACAATACAGCAGTGACGAGTTTGCGCTCCCCTGCATCATTCAGGGATTACATCAAGTCGTGCGAAAAGTGTTCCCAACAAAAGCCATCCACACTATTTGACGTGTTATCAATGTTCTCATTGCAGTAGGAGATGAAAGCAGTGGTGTCTCACATAGTACGTACCCTTGTCAGCATCCTGCCCAAGTAGCTTGCTGCAATATAGGATCTATGGCTCCTGTCATAGCCCAAGAGCTACGGAAATGATTTCCCGTCCGCAAAGGAGGGAATGTTAGCATAGCACTTTGTGGTCCTTGCAGGGGAATGAGCGTCCCCAGTAGAGTTTTCTCCTAGGTACTTTTTCCATCAGAAAAGCGTAGCCCCGGGAAGAAGAGAAGCAGCAGCCTACTGCCTCACTTTGACCATACAGTGTTTTTAACGTAGCAATGCATGCGCAGCTAGCAGTCCCCTTACTCTACTCGAGTCACTTTCTCTCACACAGCACAGGAGTGAACGGTTTGAAAGCTGCCAAGTTACTCGGGAACGAACATGTTCCTGTTAAGTGGCGTTCAGCAAAAACGCGGCACTAGATCAATGTGCTCATATCAGTTGAATTGGAAATGAGTGCCTTGTACCATATCACATACCCTCTTCAGAACCTATGATCAGCTATTTTGCTCTGTTTTCATTTACCTTGCTGTGTTTGAGTGCGAGGATCTACAGAGTCACTTTCTCATCATGAACGCACTCCATGAAAGCACAGAACTATGACAGCTATGAAATACACTATCTTCTATGACACACTTTCTTCTAACTGCGGCCGTCAGCTAGCTCTAGCCCTAGACCTAAACCTACCTGTAACATGAACCCAAACCCTAACCCTAACCCTAACCCTATCGCTAACCCTAACCTTATCCCTAACCCTAACCCTATCCTTAACCCTAACCCTAACCCTAATAATAAAGCTAATCCTTACCACAATCCTAATGCTAGCCCTAACCCTAACCCTATCTTTAAACGGAAGGTGTCTGATATATCAGAGCTTTGCGTTGTGTCCTAACCAAAATGCTACTGAAATCATTTTCCATGGGTAGTGAACGAACAGGAGCATAGCAGCATCTGAACTTTGCAGGACAATGAGCTGCGAGTGTGGGCTTTTCGCCGCTCTCGTTATTCCAGCAAAATAGCAGAGTCCGAAGATTTCCTGCAGCTACTGACTACTATGTCCTGTGGACAAAACTGTTGGTCCAACCTAGATATGCACATGAAGCTCACAGTCCACTGACTCTTTTCGACGGAATTTCCTTCTGCGAGAACAGCAAGGAATTCATGCACAGCTTCCAAACAACTAGGGAATCAGGATGTTTCATACAAGTGCCTTATTAGCACATTTCATCTCCAGCGGGTAACACTAGGTCAATGGACTCGTTTCAGTAGAGTGCGAAATGTAGGGGGTGCCGATAGAACCGGCCGAGTTAGAACGTCATTTCAATGGGTTTTCTGTAAGATCACCTTGGGGGTAACTTTGCGAGCCAGAGAGTTCCGGAATCGCGTTCCCAAAAACAAAGAAGTGAACGGAAGCACAGGACTATGCCAACTCTGAACTAGAGTAAGCTTGGCTACCACTGTTTTCGCCAAATTGTGCGTGCTGCGGGGAAAGCGTATCCGGACGTTGGAAGGCCGCTAGGCCGTGCTACGTGACTTG
The DNA here is from genome assembly GCF_022682495.2 of Desmodus rotundus. Lineage (NCBI taxonomy): Eukaryota > Metazoa > Chordata > Mammalia > Chiroptera > Phyllostomidae > Desmodus > Desmodus rotundus. The sequence continues at coordinate 67,572 of NW_026527187.1, forward strand.
GACTCCAAGTCTCTGAAGATCTAAGGGAATGTGGATCTCAGAGTAGCCTGTGGGGCTCCTGGTGGATGATACTACATTCGTGAAGATTTGTTTGCTCCTCAAAATCACTCGGGAATCCACCTATTTCGTAGGAAGCGGGTTTTTTCCCAAAGCCGTCTCCGGGTTCAGCGTCTTCTCAATGTTCCCATCTCAGTAGGAGATGTGACGGGAGAAGAAGGCTGTAGCCTAAGAAACCATGGAGACAATACTACGTCCCTCGGACTCCACCCGTTCGTGAAGCGTTCAAGGAGGAAGAAGCGAAAAGTACCTCATGGGCCTACCGGGGCATTCATTCCACTCTGACAATACAGCAGTGACGAGTTTGCGCTCCCCTGCATCATTCAGGGATTACATCAAGTCGTGCGAAAAGTGTTCTCAACAAAAGCCATCCACACTATTTGACGTGTTATCAATGTTCTCATTGCAGTAGGAGATGAAAGCAGTGGTGTCTCACATAGTACGTACCCTTGTCAGCATCCTGCCCAAGTACCTTGCTGCAATATAGGATCTATGGCTCCTGTCATAGCCCAAGAGCTACGGAAATGATTTCCCGTCCGCAAAGGAGGGAATGTTAGCATAGCACTTTGTGGTCCTTGCAGGGGAATGAGCGTCCCCAGTAGAGTTTTCTCCTAGGTACTTTTTCCATCAGAAAAGCGTAGCCCCGGGAAGAAGAGAAGCAGCAGCCTACTGCCTCACTTTGACCATACAGTGTTTTTAACGTAGCAATGCATGCGCAGCTAGCAGTCCCCTTACTCTACTCGAGTCACTTTCTCTCACACAGCACAGGAGTGAACGGTTTGAAAGCTGCCAAGTTACTCGGGAACGAACATGTTCCTGTTAAGTGGCGTTCAGCAAAAACGCGGCACTAGATCAATGTGCTCATATCAGTTGAATTGGAAATGAGTGCCTTGTACCATATCACATACCCTCTTCAGAACCTATGATCAGCTATTTTGCTCTGTTTTCATTTACCTTGCTGTGTTTGAGTGCGAGGATCTACAGAGTCACTTTCTCATCATGAACGCACTCCATGAAAGCACAGAACTATGACAGCTATGAAATACACTGTCTTCTATGACACACTTTCTTCTAACTGCGGCCGTCAGCTAGCTCTAGCCCTAGACCTAAACCTACCTGTAACATGAACCCAAACCCTAACCCTAACCCTAACCCTATCGCTAACCCTAACCTTATCCCTAACCCTAACCCTATCCTTAACCCTAACCCTAACCCTAATAATAAAGCTAATCCTTACCACAATCCTAATGCTAGCCCTAACCCTAACCCTATCTTTAAACGGAAGGTGTCTGATATATCAGAGCTTTGCGTTGTGTCCTAACCAAAATGCTACTGAAATCATTTTCCATGGGTAGTGAACGAACAGGAGCATAGCAGCATCTGAACTTTGCAGGACAATGAGCTGCGAGTGTGGGCTTTTCGCCGCTCTCGTTATTCCAGCAAAATAGCAGAGTCCGAAGATTTCCTGCAGCTACTGACTACTATGTCCTGTGGACAAAACTGTTGGTCCAACCTAGATATGCACATGAAGCTCACAGTCCACTGACTCTTTTCGACGGAATTTCCTTCTGCGAGAACAGCAAGGAATTCATGCACAGCTTCCAAACAACTAGGGAATCAGGATGTTTCATACAAGTGCCTTATTAGCACATTTCATCTCCAGCGGGTAACACTAGGTCAATGGACTCGTTTCAGTAGAGTGCGAAATGTAGGGGGTGCCGATAGAACCGGCCGAGTTAGAACGTCATTTCAATGGGTTTTCTGTAAGATCACCTTGGGGGTAACTTTGCGAGCCAGAGAGTTCCGGAATCGCGTTCCCAAAAACAAAGAAGTGAACGGAAGCACAGGACTATGCCAACTCTGAACTAGAGTAAGCTTGGCTACCACTGTTTTCGCCAAATTGTGCGTGCTGCGGGGAAAGCGTATCCGGACGTTGGAAGGCCGCTAGGCCGTGCTACGTGACTTGGACTCCAAGTCTCTGAAGATCTAAGGGAATGTGGATCTCAGAGTAGCCTGTGGGGCTCCTGGTGGATGATACTACATTCGTGAAGATTTGTTTGCTCCTCAAAATCACTCGGGAATCCACCTATTTCGTAGGAAGCGGGTTTTTTCCCAAAGCCGTCTCCGGGTTCAGCGTCTTCTCAATGTTCCCATCTCAGTAGGAGATGTGACGGGAGAAGAAGGCTGTAGCCTAAGAAACCATGGAGACAATACTACGTCCCTCGGACTCCACCCGTTCGTGAAGCGTTCAAGGAGGAAGAAGCGAAAAGTACCTCATGGGCCTACCGGGGCATTCATTCCACTCTGACAATACAGCAGTGACGAGTTTGCGCTCCCCTGCATCATTCAGGGATTACATCAAGTCGTGCGAAAAGTGTTCTCAACAAAAGCCATCCACACTATTTGACGTGTTATCAATGTTCTCATTGCAGTAGGAGATGAAAGCAGTGGTGTCTCACATAGTACGTACCCTTGTCAGCATCCTGCCCAAGTACCTTGCTGCAATATAGGATCTATGGCTCCTGTCATAGCCCAAGAGCTACGGAAATGATTTCCCGTCCGCAAAGGAGGGAATGTTAGCATAGCACTTTGTGGTCCTTGCAGGGGAATGAGCGTCCCCAGTAGAGTTTTCTCCTAGGTACTTTTTCCATCAGAGAAGCGTAGCCCCGGGAAGAAGAGAAGCAGCAGCCTACTGCCTCACTTTGACCATACAGTGTTTTTAACGTAGCAATGCATGCGCAGCTAGCAGTCCCCTTACTCTACTCGAGTCACTTTCTCTCACACAGCACAGGAGTGAACGGTTTGAAAGCTGCCAAGTTACTCGGGAACGAACATGTTCCTGTTAAGTGGCGTTCAGCAAAAACGCGGCACTAGATCAATGTGCTCATATCAGTTGAATTGGAAATGAGTGCCTTGTACCATATCACATACCCTCTTCAGAACCTATGATCAGCTATTTTGCTCTGTTTTCATTTACCTTGCTGTGTTTGAGTGCGAGGATCTACAGAGTCACTTTCTCATCATGAACGCACTCCATGAAAGCACAGAACTATGACAGCTATGAAATACACTATCTTCTATGACACACTTTCTTCTAACTGCGGCCGTCAGCTAGCTCTAGCCCTAGACCTAAACCTACCTGTAACATGAACCCAAACCCTAACCCTAACCCTAACCCTATCGCTAACCCTAACCTTATCCCTAACCCTAACCCTATCCTTAACCCTAACCCTAACCCTAATAATAAAGCTAATCCTTACCACAATCCTAATGCTAGCCCTAACCCTAACCCTATCTTTAAACGGAAGGTGTCTGATATATCAGAGCTTTGCGTTGTGTCCTAACCAAAATGCTACTGAAATCATTTTCCATGGGTAGTGAACGAACAGGAGCATAGCAGCATCTGAACTTTGCAGGACAATGAGCTGCGAGTGTGGGCTTTTCGCCGCTCTCGTTATTCCAGCAAAATAGCAGAGTCCGAAGATTTCCTGCAGCTACTGACTACTATGTCCTGTGGACAAAACTGTTGGTCCAACCTAGATATGCACATGAAGCTCACAGTCCACTGACTCTTTTCGACGGAATTTCCTTCTGCGAGAACAGCAAGGAATTCATGCACAGCTTCCAAACAACTAGGGAATCAGGATGTTTCATACAAGTGCCTTATTAGCACATTTCATCTCCAGCGGGTAACACTAGGTCAATGGACTCGTTTCAGTAGAGTGCGAAATGTAGGGGGTGCCGATAGAACCGGCCGAGTTAGAACGTCATTTCAATGGGTTTTCTGTAAGATCACCTTGGGGGTAACTTTGCGAGCCAGAGAGTTCCGGAATCGCGTTCCCAAAAACAAAGAAGTGAACGGAAGCACAGGACTATGCCAACTCTGAACTAGAGTAAGCTTGGCTACCACTGTTTTCGCCAAATTGTGCGTGCTGCGGGGAAAGCGTATCCGGACGTTGGAAGGCCGCTAGGCCGTGCTACGTGACTTGGACTCCAAGTCTCTGAAGATCTAAGGGAATGTGGATCTCAGAGTAGCCTGTGGGGCTCCTGGTGGATGATACTACATTCGTGAAGATTTGTTTGCTCCTCAAAATCACTCGGGAATCCACCTATTTCGTAGGAAGCGGGTTTTTTCCCAAAGCCGTCTCCGGGTTCAGCGTCTTCTCAATGTTCCCATCTCAGTAGGAGATGTGACGGGAGAAGAAGGCTGTAGCCTAAGAAACCATGGAGACAATACTACGTCCCTCGGACTCCACCCGTTCGTGAAGCGTTCAAGGAGGAAGAAGCGAAAAGTACCTCATGGGCCTACCGGGGCATTCATTCCACTCTGACAATACAGCAGTGACGAGTTTGCGCTCCCCTGCATCATTCAGGGATTACATCAAGTCGTGCGAAAAGTGTTCTCAACAAAAGCCATCCACACTATTTGACGTGTTATCAATGTTCTCATTGCAGTAGGAGATGAAAGCAGTGGTGTCTCACATAGTACGTACCCTTGTCAGCATCCTGCCCAAGTACCTTGCTGCAATATAGGATCTATGGCTCCTGTCATAGCCCAAGAGCTACGGAAATGATTTCCCGTCCGCAAAGGAGGGAATGTTAGCATAGCACTTTGTGGTCCTTGCAGGGGAATGAGCGTCCCCAGTAGAGTTTTCTCCTAGGTACTTTTTCCATCAGAAAAGCGTAGCCCCGGGAAGAAGAGAAGCAGCAGCCTACTGCCTCACTTTGACCATACAGTGTTTTTAACGTAGCAATGCATGCGCAGCTAGCAGTCCCCTTACTCTACTCGAGTCACTTTCTCTCACACAGCACAGGAGTGAACGGTTTGAAAGCTGCCAAGTTACTCGGGAACGAACATGTTCCTGTTAAGTGGCGTTCAGCAAAAACGCGGCACTAGATCAATGTGCTCATATCAGTTGAATTGGAAATGAGTGCCTTGTACCATATCACATACCCTCTTCAGAACCTATGATCAGCTATTTTGCTCTGTTTTCATTTACCTTGCTGTGTTTGAGTGCGAGGATCTACAGAGTCACTTTCTCATCATGAACGCACTCCATGAAAGCACAGAACTATGACAGCTATGAAATACACTATCTTCTATGACACACTTTCTTCTAACTGCGGCCGTCAGCTAGCTCTAGCCCTAGACCTAAACCTACCTGTAACATGAACCCAAACCCTAACCCTAACCCTAACCCTATCGCTAACCCTAACCTTATCCCTAACCCTAACCCTATCCTTAACCCTAACCCTAACCCTAATAATAAAGCTAATCCTTACCACAATCCTAATGCTAGCCCTAACCCTAACCCTATCTTTAAACGGAAGGTGTCTGATATATCAGAGCTTTGCGTTGTGTCCTAACCAAAATGCTACTGAAATCATTTTCCATGGGTAGTGAACGAACAGGAGCATAGCAGCATCTGAACTTTGCAGGACAATGAGCTGCGAGTGTGGGCTTTTCGCCGCTCTCGTTATTCCAGCAAAATAGCAGAGTCCGAAGATTTCCTGCAGCTACTGACTACTATGTCCTGTGGACAAAACTGTTGGTCCAACCTAGATATGCTCATGAAGCTCACAGTCCACTGACTCTTTTCGACGGAATTTCCTTCTGCGAGAACAGCAAGGAATTCATGCACAGCTTCCAAACAACTAGGGAATCAGGATGTTTCATACAAGTGCCTTATTAGCACATTTCATCTCCAGCGGGTAACACTAGGTCAATGGACTCGTTTCAGTAGAGTGCGAAATGTAGGGGGTGCCGATAGAACCGGCCGAGTTAGAACGTCATTTCAATGGGTTTTCTGTAAGATCACCTTGGGGGTAACTTTGCGAGCCAGAGAGTTCCGGAATCGCGTTCCCAAAAACAAAGAAGTGAACGGAAGCACAGGACTATGCCAACTCTGAACTAGAGTAAGCTTGGCTACCACTGTTTTCGCCAAATTGTGCGTGCTGCGGGGAAAGCGTATCCGGACGTTGGAAGGCCGCTAGGCCGTGCTACGTGACTTGGACTCCAGGTCTCTGAAGATCTAAGGGAATGTGGATCTCAGAGTAGCCTGTGGGGCTCCTGGTGGATGATACTACATTCGTGAAGATTTGTTTGCTCCTCAAAATCACTCGGGAATCCACCTATTTCGTAGGAAGCGGGTTTTTTCCCAAAGCCGTCTCCGGGTTCAGCGTCTTCTCAATGTTCCCATCTCAGTAGGAGATGTGACGGGAGAAGAAGGCTGTAGCCTAAGAAACCATGGAGACAATACTACGTCCCTCGGACTCCACCCGTTCGTGAAGCGTTCAAGGAGGAAGAAGCGAAAAGTACCTCATGGGCCTACCGGGGCATTCATTCCACTCTGACAATACAGCAGTGACGAGTTTGCGCTCCCCTGCATCATTCAGGGATTACATCAAGTCGTGCGAAAAGTGTTCCCAACAAAAGCCATCCACACTATTTGACGTGTTATCAATGTTCTCATTGCAGTAGGAGATGAAAGCAGTGGTGTCTCACATAGTACGTACCCTTGTCAGCATCCTGCCCAAGTAGCTTGCTGCAATATAGGATCTATGGCTCCTGTCATAGCCCAAGAGCTACGGAAATGATTTCCCGTCCGCAAAGGAGGGAATGTTAGCATAGCACTTTGTGGTCCTTGCAGGGGAATGAGCGTCCCCAGTAGAGTTTTCTCCTAGGTACTTTTTCCATCAGAAAAGCGTAGCCCCGGGAAGAAGAGAAGCAGCAGCCTACTGCCTCACTTTGACCATACAGTGTTTTTAACGTAGCAATGCATGCGCAGCTAGCAGTCCCCTTACTCTACTCGAGTCACTTTCTCTCACACAGCACAGGAGTGAACGGTTTGAAAGCTGCCAAGTTACTCGGGAACGAACATGTTCCTGTTAAGTGGCGTTCAGCAAAAACGCGGCACTAGATCAATGTGCTCATATCAGTTGAATTGGAAATGAGTGCCTTGTACCATATCACATACCCTCTTCAGAACCTATGATCAGCTATTTTGCTCTGTTTTCATTTACCTTGCTGTGTTTGAGTGCGAGGATCTACAGAGTCACTTTCTCATCATGAACGCACTCCATGAAAGCACAGAACTATGACAGCTATGAAATACACTATCTTCTATGACACACTTTCTTCTAACTGCGGCCGTCAGCTAGCTCTAGCCCTAGACCTAAACCTACCTGTAACATGAACCCAAACCCTAACCCTAACCCTAACCCTATCGCTAACCCTAACCTTATCCCTAACCCTAACCCTATCCTTAACCCTAACCCTAACCCTAATAATAAAGCTAATCCTTACCACAATCCTAATGCTAGCCCTAACCCTAACCCTATCTTTAAACGGAAGGTGTCTGATATATCAGAGCTTTGCGTTGTGTCCTAACCAAAATGCTACTGAAATCATTTTCCATGGGTAGTGAACGAACAGGAGCATAGCAGCATCTGAACTTTGCAGGACAATGAGCTGCGAGTGTGGGCTTTTCGCCGCTCTCGTTATTCCAGCAAAATAGCAGAGTCCGAAGATTTCCTGCAGCTACTGACTACTATGTCCTGTGGACAAAACTGTTGGTCCAACCTAGATATGCACATGAAGCTCACAGTCCACTGACTCTTTTCGACGGAATTTCCTTCTGCGAGAACAGCAAGGAATTCATGCACAGCTTCCAAACAACTAGGGAATCAGGATGTTTCATACAAGTGCCTTATTAGCACATTTCATCTCCAGCGGGTAACACTAGGTCAATGGACTCGTTTCAGTAGAGTGCGAAATGTAGGGGGTGCCGATAGAACCGGCCGAGTTAGAACGTCATTTCAATGGGTTTTCTGTAAGATCACCTTGGGGGTAACTTTGCGAGCCAGAGAGTTCCGGAATCGCGTTCCCAAAAACAAAGAAGTGAACGGAAGCACAGGACTATGCCAACTCTGAACTAGAGTAAGCTTGGCTACCACTGTTTTCGCCAAATTGTGCGTGCTGCGGGGAAAGCGTATCCGGACGTTGGAAGGCCGCTAGGCCGTGCTACGTGACTTGGACTCCAGGTCGCTGAAGATCTAAGGGAATGTGGATCTCAGAGTAGCCTGTGGGGCTCCTGGTGGATGATACTACATTCGTGAAGATTTGTTTGCTCCTCAAAATCACTCGGGAATCCACCTATTTCGTAGGAAGCGGGTTTTTTCCCAAAGCCGTCTCCGGGTTCAGCGTCTTCTCAATGTTCCCATCTCAGTAGGAGATGTGACGGGAGAAGAAGGCTGTAGCCTAAGAAACCATGGAGACAATACTACGTCCCTCGGACTCCACCCGTTCGTGAAGCGTTCAAGGAGGAAGAAGCGAAAAGTACCTCATGGGCCTACCGGGGCATTCATTCCACTCTGACAATACAGCAGTGACGAGTTTGCGCTCCCCTGCATCATTCAGGGATTACATCAAGTCGTGCGAAAAGTGTTCCCAACAAAAGCCATCCACACTATTTGACGTGTTATCAATGTTCTCATTGCAGTAGGAGATGAAAGCAGTGGTGTCTCACATAGTACGTACCCTTGTCAGCATCCTGCCCAAGTAGCTTGCTGCAATATAGGATCTATGGCTCCTGTCATAGCCCAAGAGCTACGGAAATGATTTCCCGTCCGCAAAGGAGGGAATGTTAGCATAGCACTTTGTGGTCCTTGCAGGGGAATGAGCGTCCCCAGTAGAGTTTTCTCCTAGGTACTTTTTCCATCAGAAAAGCGTAGCCCCGGGAAGAAGAGAAGCAGCAGCCTACTGCCTCACTTTGACCATACAGTGTTTTTAACGTAGCAATGCATGCGCAGCTAGCAGTCCCCTTACTCTACTCGAGTCACTTTCTCTCACACAGCACAGGAGTGAACGGTTTGAAAGCTGCCAAGTTACTCGGGAACGAACATGTTCCTGTTAAGTGGCGTTCAGCAAAAACGCGGCACTAGATCAATGTGCTCATATCAGTTGAATTGGAAATGAGTGCCTTGTACCATATCACATACCCTCTTCAGAACCTATGATCAGCTATTTTGCTCTGTTTTCATTTACCTTGCTGTGTTTGAGTGCGAGGATCTACAGAGTCACTTTCTCATCATGAACGCACTCCATGAAAGCACAGAACTATGACAGCTATGAAATACACTATCTTCTATGACACACTTTCTTCTAACTGCGGCCGTCAGCTAGCTCTAGCCCTAGACCTAAACCTACCTGTAACATGAACCCAAACCCTAACCCTAACCCTAACCCTATCGCTAACCCTAACCTTATCCCTAACCCTAACCCTATCCTTAACCCTAACCCTAACCCTAATAATAAAGCTAATCCTTACCACAATCCTAATGCTAGCCCTAACCCTAACCCTATCTTTAAACGGAAGGTGTCTGATATATCAGAGCTTTGCGTTGTGTCCTAACCAAAATGCTACTGAAATCATTTTCCATGGGTAGTGAACGAACAGGAGCATAGCAGCATCTGAACTTTGCAGGACAATGAGCTGCGAGTGTGGGCTTTTCGCCGCTCTCGTTATTCCAGCAAAATAGCAGAGTCCGAAGATTTCCTGCAGCTACTGACTACTATGTCCTGTGGACAAAACTGTTGGTCCAACCTAGATATGCTCATGAAGCTCACAGTCCACTGACTCTTTTCGACGGAATTTCCTTCTGCGAGAACAGCAAGGAATTCATGCACAGCTTCCAAACAACTAGGGAATCAGGATGTTTCATACAAGTGCCTTATTAGCACATTTCATCTCCAGCGGGTAACACTAGGTCAATGGACTCGTTTCAGTAGAGTGCGAAATGTAGGGGGTGCCGATAGAACCGGCCGAGTTAGAACGTCATTTCAATGGGTTTTCTGTAAGATCACCTTGGGGGTAACTTTGCGAGCCAGAGAGTTCCGGAATCGCGTTCCCAAAAACAAAGGAGTGAACGGAAGCACAGGACTATGCCAACTCTGAACTAGAGTAAGCTTGGCTACCACTGTTTTCGCCAAATTGTGCGTGCTGCGGGGAAAGCGTATCCGGACGTTGGAAGGCCGCTAGGCCGTGCTACGTGACTTGGACTCCAAGTCTCTGAAGATCTAAGGGAATGTGGATCTCAGAGTAGCCTGTGGGGCTCCTGGTGGATGATACTACATTCGTGAAGATTTGTTTGCTCCTCAAAATCACTCGGGAATCCACCTATTTCGTAGGAAGCGGGTTTTTTCCCAAAGCCGTCTCCGGGTTCAGCGTCTTCTCAATGTTCCCATCTCAGTAGGAGATGTGACGGGAGAAGAAGGCTGTAGCCTAAGAAACCATGGAGACAATACTACGTCCCTCGGACTCCACCCGTTCGTGAAGCGTTCAAGGAGGAAGAAGCGAAAAGTACCTCATGGGCCTACCGGGGCATTCATTCCACTCTGACAATACAGCAGTGACGAGTTTGCGCTCCCCTGCATCATTCAGGGATTACATCAAGTCGTGCGAAAAGTGTTCCCAACAAAAGCCATCCACACTATTTGACGTGTTATCAATGTTCTCATTGCAGTAGGAGATGAAAGCAGTGGTGTCTCACATAGTACGTACCCTTGTCAGCATCCTGCCCAAGTAGCTTGCTGCAATATAGGATCTATGGCTCCTGTCATAGCCCAAGAGCTACGGAAATGATTTCCCGTCCGCAAAGGAGGGAATGTTAGCATAGCACTTTGTGGTCCTTGCAGGGGAATGAGCGTCCCCAGTAGAGTTTTCTCCTAGGTACTTTTTCCATCAGAAAAGCGTAGCCCCGGGAAGAAGAGAAGCAGCAGCCTACTGCCTCACTTTGACCATACAGTGTTTTTAACGTAGCAATGCATGCGCAGCTAGCAGTCCCCTTACTCTACTCGAGTCACTTTCTCTCACACAGCACAGGAGTGAACGGTTTGAAAGCTGCCAAGTTACTCGGGAACGAACATGTTCCTGTTAAGTGGCGTTCAGCAAAAACGCGGCACTAGATCAATGTGCTCATATCAGTTGAATTGGAAATGAGTGCCTTGTACCATATCACATACCCTCTTCAGAACCTATGATCAGCTATTTTGCTCTGTTTTCATTTACCTTGCTGTGTTTGAGTGCGAGGATCTACAGAGTCACTTTCTCATCATGAACGCACTCCATGAAAGCACAGAACTATGACAGCTATGAAATACACTATCTTCTATGACACACTTTCTTCTAACTGCGGCCGTCAGCTAGCTCTAGCCCTAGACCTAAACCTACCTGTAACATGAACCCAAACCCTAACCCTAACCCTAACCCTATCGCTAACCCTAACCTTATCCCTAACCCTAACCCTATCCTTAACCCTAACCCTAACCCTAATAATAAAGCTAATCCTTACCACAATCCTAATGCTAGCCCTAACCCTAACCCTATCTTTAAACGGAAGGTGTCTGATATATCAGAGCTTTGCGTTGTGTCCTAACCAAAATGCTACTGAAATCATTTTCCATGGGTAGTGAACGAACAGGAGCATAGCAGCATCTGAACTTTGCAGGACAATGAGCTGCGAGTGTGGGCTTTTCGCCGCTCTCGTTATTCCAGCAAAATAGCAGAGTCCGAAGATTTCCTGCAGCTACTGACTACTATGTCCTGTGGACAAAACTGTTGGTCCAACCTAGATATGCTCATGAAGCTCACAGTCCACTGACTCTTTTCGACGGAATTTCCTTCTGCGAGAACAGCAAGGAATTCATGCACAGCTTCCAAACAACTAGGGAATCAGGATGTTTCATACAAGTGCCTTATTAGCACATTTCATCTCCAGCGGGTAACACTAGGTCAATGGACTCGTTTCAGTAGAGTGCGAAATGTAGGGGGTGCCGATAGAACCGGCCGAGTTAGAACGTCATTTCAATGGGTTTTCTGTAAGATCACCTTGGGGGTAACTTTGCGAGCCAGAGAGTTCCGGAATCGCGTTCCCAAAAACAAAGGAGTGAACGGAAGCACAGGACTATGCCAACTCTGAACTAGAGTAAGCTTGGCTACCACTGTTTTCGCCAAATTGTGCGTGCTGCGGGGAAAGCGTATCCGGACGTTGGAAGGCCGCTAGGCCGTGCTACGTGACTTGGACTCCAAGTCTCTGAAGATCTAAGGGAATGTGGATCTCAGAGTAGCCTGTGGGGCTCCTGGTGGATGATACTACATTCGTGAAGATTTGTTTGCTCCTCAAAATCACTCGGGAATCCACCTATTTCGTAGGAAGCGGGTTTTTTCCCAAAGCCGTCTCCGGGTTCAGCGTCTTCTCAATGTTCCCATCTCAGTAGGAGATGTGACGGGAGAAGAAGGCTGTAGCCTAAGAAACCATGGAGACAATACTACGTCCCTCGGACTCCACCCGTTCGTGAAGCGTTCAAGGAGGAAGAAGCGAAAAGTACCTCATGGGCCTACCGGGGCATTCATTCCACTCTGACAATACAGCAGTGACGAGTTTGCGCTCCCCTGCATCATTCAGGGATTACATCAAGTCGTGCGAAAAGTGTTCCCAACAAAAGCCATCCACACTATTTGACGTGTTATCAATGTTCTCATTGCAGTAGGAGATGAAAGCAGTGGTGTCTCACATAGTACGTACCCTTGTCAGCATCCTGCCCAAGTAGCTTGCTGCAATATAGGATCTATGGCTCCTGTCATAGCCCAAGAGCTACGGAAATGATTTCCCGTCCGCAAAGGAGGGAATGTTAGCATAGCACTTTGTGGTCCTTGCAGGGGAATGAGCGTCCCCAGTAGAGTTTTCTCCTAGGTACTTTTTCCATCAGAAAAGCGTAGCCCCGGGAAGAAGAGAAGCAGCAGCCTACTGCCTCACTTTGACCATACAGTGTTTTTAACGTAGCAATGCATGCGCAGCTAGCAGTCCCCTTACTCTACTCGAGTCACTTTCTCTCACACAGCACAGGAGTGAACGGTTTGAAAGCTGCCAAGTTACTCGGGAACGAACATGTTCCTGTTAAGTGGCGTTCAGCAAAAACGCGGCACTAGATCAATGTGCTCATATCAGTTGAATTGGAAATGAGTGCCTTGTACCATATCACATACCCTCTTCAGAACCTATGATCAGCTATTTTGCTCTGTTTTCATTTACCTTGCTGTGTTTGAGTGCGAGGATCTACAGAGTCACTTTCTCATCATGAACGCACTCCATGAAAGCACAGAACTATGACAGCTATGAAATACACTATCTTCTATGACACACTTTCTTCTAACTGCGGCCGTCAGCTAGCTCTAGCCCTAGACCTAAACCTACCTGTAACATGAACCCAAACCCTAACCCTAACCCTAACCCTATCGCTAACCCTAACCTTATCCCTAACCCTAACCCTATCCTTAACCCTAACCCTAACCCTAATAATAAAGCTAATCCTTACCACAATCCTAATGCTAGCCCTAACCCTAACCCTATCTTTAAACGGAAGGTGTCTGATATATCAGAGCTTTGCGTTGTGTCCTAACCAAAATGCTACTGAAATCATTTTCCATGGGTAGTGAACGAACAGGAGCATAGCAGCATCTGAACTTTGCAGGACAATGAGCTGCGAGTGTGGGCTTTTCGCCGCTCTCGTTATTCCAGCAAAATAGCAGAGTCCGAAGATTTCCTGCAGCTACTGACTACTATGTCCTGTGGACAAAACTGTTGGTCCAACCTAGATATGCTCATGAAGCTCACAGTCCACTGACTCTTTTCGACGGAATTTCCTTCTGCGAGAACAGCAAGGAATTCATGCACAGCTTCCAAACAACTAGGGAATCAGGATGTTTCATACAAGTGCCTTATTAGCACATTTCATCTCCAGCGGGTAACACTAGGTCAATGGACTCGTTTCAGTAGAGTGCGAAATGTAGGGGGTGCCGATAGAACCGGCCGAGTTAGAACGTCATTTCAATGGGTTTTCTGTAAGATCACCTTGGGGGTAACTTTGCGAGCCAGAGAGTTCCGGAATCGCGTTCCCAAAAACAAAGGAGTGAACGGAAGCACAGGACTATGCCAACTCTGAACTAGAGTAAGCTTGGCTACCACTGTTTTCGCCAAATTGTGCGTGCTGCGGGGAAAGCGTATCCGGACGTTGGAAGGCCGCTAGGCCGTGCTACGTGACTTGGACTCCAGGTCTCTGAAGATCTAAGGGAATGTGGATCTCAGAGTAGCCTGTGGGGCTCCTGGTGGATGATACTACATTCGTGAAGATTTGTTTGCTCCTCAAAATCACTCGGGAATCCACCTATTTCGTAGGAAGCGGGTTTTTTCCCAAAGCCGTCTCCGGGTTCAGCGTCTTCTCAATGTTCCCATCTCAGTAGGAGATGTGACGGGAGAAGAAGGCTGTAGCCTAAGAAACCATGGAGACAATACTACGTCCCTCGGACTCCACCCGTTCGTGAAGCGTTCAAGGAGGAAGAAGCGAAAAGTACCTCATGGGCCTACCGGGGCATTCATTCCACTCTGACAATACAGCAGTGACGAGTTTGCGCTCCCCTGCATCATTCAGGGATTACATCAAGTCGTGCGAAAAGTGTTCCCAACAAAAGCCATCCACACTATTTGACGTGTTATCAATGTTCTCATTGCAGTAGGAGATGAAAGCAGTGGTGTCTCACATAGTACGTACCCTTGTCAGCATCCTGCCCAAGTACCTTGCTGCAATATAGGATCTATGGCTCCTGTCATAGCCCAAGAGCTACGGAAATGATTTCCCGTCCGCAAAGGAGGGAATGTTAGCATAGCACTTTGTGGTCCTTGCAGGGGAATGAGCGTCCCCAGTAGAGTTTTCTCCTAGGTACTTTTTCCATCAGAAAAGCGTAGCCCCGGGAAGAAGAGAAGCAGCAGCCTACTGCCTCACTTTGACCATACAGTGTTTTTAACGTAGCAATGCATGCGCAGCTAGCAGTCCCCTTACTCTACTCGAGTCACTTTCTCTCACACAGCACAGGAGTGAACGGTTTGAAAGCTGCCAAGTTACTCGGGAACGAACATGTTCCTGTTAAGTGGCGTTCAGCAAAAACGCGGCACTAGATCAATGTGCTCATATCAGTTGAATTGGAAATGAGTGCCTTGTACCATATCACATACCCTCTTCAGAACCTATGATCAGCTATTTTGCTCTGTTTTCATTTACCTTGCTGTGTTTGAGTGCGAGGATCTACAGAGTCACTTTCTCATCATGAACGCACTCCATGAAAGCACAGAACTATGACAGCTATGAAATACACTATCTTCTATGACACACTTTCTTCTAACTGCGGCCGTCAGCTAGCTCTAGCCCTAGACCTAAACCTACCTGTAACATGAACCCAAACCCTAACCCTAACCCTAACCCTATCGCTAACCCTAACCTTATCCCTAACCCTAACCCTATCCTTAACCCTAACCCTAACCCTAATAATAAAGCTAATCCTTACCACAATCCTAATGCTAGCCCTAACCCTAACCCTATCTTTAAACGGAAGGTGTCTGATATATCAGAGCTTTGCGTTGTGTCCTAACCAAAATGCTACTGAAATCATTTTCCATGGGTAGTGAACGAACAGGAGCATAGCAGCATCTGAACTTTGCAGGACAATGAGCTGCGAGTGTGGGCTTTTCGCCGCTCTCTTTATTCCAGCAAAATAGCAGAGTCCGAAGATTTCCTGCAGCTACTGACTACTATGTCCTGTGGACAAAACTGTTGGTCCAACCTAGATATGCTCATGAAGCTCACAGTCCACTGACTCTTTTCGACGGAATTTCCTTCTGCGAGAACAGCAAGGAATTCATGCACAGCTTCCAAACAACTAGGGAATCAGGATGTTTCATACAAGTGCCTTATTAGCACATTTCATCTCCAGCGGGTAACACTAGGTCAATGGACTCGTTTCAGTAGAGTGCGAAATGTAGGGGGTGCCGATAGAACCGGCCGAGTTAGAACGTCATTTCAATGGGTTTTCTGTAAGATCACCTTGGGGGTAACTTTGCGAGCCAGAGAGTTCCGGAATCGCGTTCCCAAAAACAAAGGAGTGAACGGAAGCACAGGACTATGCCAACTCTGAACTAGAGTAAGCTTGGCTACCACTGTTTTCGCCAAATTGTGCGTGCTGCGGGGAAAGCGTATCCGGACGTTGGAAGGCCGCTAGGCCGTGCTACGTGACTTGGACTCCAGGTCTCTGAAGATCTAAGGGAATGTGGATCTCAGAGTAGCCTGTGGGGCTCCTGGTGGATGATACTACATTCGTGAAGATTTGTTTGCTCCTCAAAATCACTCGGGAATCCACCTATTTCGTAGGAAGCGGGTTTTTTCCCAAAGCCGTCTCCGGGTTCAGCGTCTTCTCAATGTTCCCATCTCAGTAGGAGATGTGACGGGAGAAGAAGGCTGTAGCCTAAGAAACCATGGAGACAATACTACGTCCCTCGGACTCCACCCGTTCGTGAAGCGTTCAAGGAGGAAGAAGCGAAAAGTACCTCATGGGCCTACCGGGGCATTCATTCCACTCTGACAATACAGCAGTGACGAGTTTGCGCTCCCCTGCATCATTCAGGGATTACATCAAGTCGTGCGAAAAGTGTTCCCAACAAAAGCCATCCACACTATTTGACGTGTTATCAATGTTCTCATTGCAGTAGGAGATGAAAGCAGTGGTGTCTCACATAGTACGTACCCTTGTCAGCATCCTGCCCAAGTACCTTGCTGCAATATAGGATCTCTGGCTCCTGTCATAGCCCAAGAGCTACGGAAATGATTTCCCGTCCGCAAAGGAGGGAATGTTAGCATAGCACTTTGTGGTCCTTGCAGGGGAATGAGCGTCCCCAGTAGAGTTTTCTCCTAGGTACTTTTTCCATCAGAAAAGCGTAGCCCCGGGAAGAAGAGAAGCAGCAGCCTACTGCCTCACTTTGACCATACAGTGTTTTTAACGTAGCAATGCATGCGCAGCTAGCAGTCCCCTTACTCTACTCGAGTCACTTTCTCTCACACAGCACAGGAGTGAACGGTTTGAAAGCTGCCAAGTTACTCGGGAACGAACATGTTCCTGTTAAGTGGCGTTCAGCAAAAACGCGGCACTAGATCAATGTGCTCATATCAGTTGAATTGGAAATGAGTGCCTTGTACCATATCACATACCCTCTTCAGAACCTATGATCAGCTATTTTGCTCTGTTTTCATTTACCTTGCTGTGTTTGAGTGCGAGGATCTACAGAGTCACTTTCTCATCATGAACGCACTCCATGAAAGCACAGAACTATGACAGCTATGAAATACACTATCTTCTATGACACACTTTCTTCTAACTGCGGCCGTCAGCTAGCTCTAGCCCTAGACCTAAACCTACCTGTAACATGAACCCAAACCCTAACCCTAACCCTAACCCTATCGCTAACCCTAACCTTATCCCTAACCCTAACCCTATCCTTAACCCTAACCCTAACCCTAATAATAAAGCTAATCCTTACCACAATCCTAATGCTAGCCCTAACCCTAACCCTATCTTTAAACGGAAGGTGTCTGATATATCAGAGCTTTGCGTTGTGTCCTAACCAAAATGCTACTGAAATCATTTTCCATGGGTAGTGAACGAACAGGAGCATAGCAGCATCTGAACTTTGCAGGACAATGAGCTGCGAGTGTGGGCTTTTCGCCGCTCTCGTTATTCCAGCAAAATAGCAGAGTCCGAAGATTTCCTGCAGCTACTGACTACTATGTCCTGTGGACAAAACTGTTGGTCCAACCTAGATATGCACATGAAGCTCACAGTCCACTGACTCTTTTCGACGGAATTTCCTTCTGCGAGAACAGCAAGGAATTCATGCACAGCTTCCAAACAACTAGGGAATCAGGATGTTTCATACAAGTGCCTTATTAGCACATTTCATCTCCAGCGGGTAACACTAGGTCAATGGACTCGTTTCAGTAGAGTGCGAAATGTAGGGGGTGCCGATAGAACCGGCCGAGTTAGAACGTCATTTCAATGGGTTTTCTGTAAGATCACCTTGGGGGTAACTTTGCGAGCCAGAGAGTTCCGGAATCGCGTTCCCAAAAACAAAGAAGTGAACGGAAGCACAGGACTATGCCAACTCTGAACTAGAGTAAGCTTGGCTACCACTGTTTTCGCCAAATTGTGCGTGCTGCGGGGAAAGCGTATCCGGACGTTGGAAGGCCGCTAGGCCGTGCTACGTGACTTGGACTCCAGGTCTCTGAAGATCTAAGGGAATGTGGATCTCAGAGTAGCCTGTGGGGCTCCTGGTGGATGATACTACATTCGTGAAGATTTGTTTGCTCCTCAAAATCACTCGGGAATCCACCTATTTCGTAGGAAGCGGGTTTTTTCCCAAAGCCGTCTCCGGGTTCAGCGTCTTCTCAATGTTCCCATCTCAGTAGGAGATGTGACGGGAGAAGAAGGCTGTAGCCTAAGAAACCATGGAGACAATACTACGTCCCTCGGACTCCACCCGTTCGTGAAGCGTTCAAGGAGGAAGAAGCGAAAAGTACCTCATGGGCCTACCGGGGCATTCATTCCACTCTGACAATACAGCAGTGACGAGTTTGCGCTCCCCTGCATCATTCAGGGATTACATCAAGTCGTGCGAAAAGTGTTCCCAACAAAAGCCATCCACACTATTTGACGTGTTATCAATGTTCTCATTGCAGTAGGAGATGAAAGCAGTGGTGTCTCACATAGTACGTACCCTTGTCAGCATCCTGCCCAAGTACCTTGCTGCAATATAGGATCTATGGCTCCTGTCATAGCCCAAGAGCTACGGAAATGATTTCCCGTCCGCAAAGGAGGGAATGTTAGCATAGCACTTTGTGGTCCTTGCAGGGGAATGAGCGTCCCCAGTAGAGTTTTCTCCTAGGTACTTTTTCCATCAGAAAAGCGTAGCCCCGGGAAGAAGAGAAGCAGCAGCCTACTGCCTCACTTTGACCATACAGTGTTTTTAACGTAGCAATGCATGCGCAGCTAGCAGTCCCCTTACTCTACTCGAGTCACTTTCTCTCACACAGCACAGGAGTGAACGGTTTGAAAGCTGCCAAGTTACTCGGGAACGAACATGTTCCTGTTAAGTGGCGTTCAGCAAAAACGCGGCACTAGATCAATGTGCTCATATCAGTTGAATTGGAAATGAGTGCCTTGTACCATATCACATACCCTCTTCAGAACCTATGATCAGCTATTTTGCTCTGTTTTCATTTACCTTGCTGTGTTTGAGTGCAAGGATCTACAGAATCACTTTCTCATCATGAACGCACTCCATGAAAGCACAGAACTATGACAGCTATGAAATACACTATCTTCTATGACACACTTTCTTCTAACTGCGGCCGTCAGCTAGCTCTAGCCCTAGACCTAAACCTACCTGTAACATGAACCCAAACCCTAACCCTAACCCTAACCCTATCGCTAACCCTAACCTTATCCCTAACCCTAACCCTATCCTTAACCCTAACCCTAACCCTAATAATAAAGCTAATCCTTACCACAATCCTAATGCTAGCCCTAACCCTAACCCTATCTTTAAACGGAAGGTGTCTGATATATCAGAGCTTTGCGTTGTGTCCTAACCAAAATGCTACTGAAATCATTTTCCATGGGTAGTGAACGAACAGGAGCATAGCAGCATCTGAACTTTGCAGGACAATGAGCTGCGAGTGTGGGCTTTTCGCCGCTCTCTTTATTCCAGCAAAATAGCAGAGTCCGAAGATTTCCTGCAGCTACTGACTACTATGTCCTGTGGACAAAACTGTTGGTCCAACCTAGATATGCACATGAAGCTCACAGTCCACTGACTCTTTTCGACGGAATTTCCTTCTGCGAGAACAGCAAGGAATTCATGCACAGCTTCCAAACAACTAGGGAATCAGGATGTTTCATACAAGTGCCTTATTAGCACATTTCATCTCCAGCAGGTAACACTAGGTCAATGGACTCGTTTCAGTAGAGTGCGAAATGTAGGGGGTGCCGATAGAACCGGCCGAGTTAGAACGTCATTTCAATGGGTTTTCTGTAAGATCACCTTGGGGGTAACTTTGCGAGCCAGAGAGTTCCGGAATCGCGTTCCCAAAAACAAAGGAGTGAACGGAAGCACAGGACTATGCCAACTCTGAACTAGAGTAAGCTTGGCTACCACTGTTTTCGCCAAATTGTGCGTGCTGCGGGGAAAGCGTATCCGGACGTTGGAAGGCCGCTAGGCCGTGCTACGTGACTTGGACTCCAAGTCTCTGAAGATCTAAGGGAATGTGGATCTCAGAGTAGCCTGTGGGGCTCCTGGTGGATGATACTACATTCGTGAAGATTTGTTTGCTCCTCAAAATCACTCGGGAATCCACCTATTTCGTAGGAAGCGGGTTTTTTCCCAAAGCCGTCTCCGGGTTCAGCGTCTTCTCAATGTTCCCATCTCAGTACGGAGATGTGACGGGAGAAGAAGGCTGTAGCCTAAGAAACCATGGAGACAATACTACGTCCCTCGGACTCCACCCGTTCGTGAAGCGTTCAAGGAGGAAGAAGCGAAAAGTACCTCATGGGCCTACCGGGGCATTCATTCCACTCTGACAATACAGCAGTGAGGAGTTTGCGCTCCCCTGCATCATTCAGGGATTACATCAAGTCGTGCGAAAAGTGTTCTCAACAAAAGCCATCCACACTATTTGACGTGTTATCAATGTTCTCATTGCAGTAGGAGATGAAAGCAGTGGTGTCTCACATAGTACGTACCCTTGTCAGCATCCTGCCCAAGTACCTTGCTGCAATATAGGATCTCTGGCTCCTGTCATAGCCCAAGAGCTACGGAAATGATTTCCCGTCCGCAAAGGAGGGAATGTTAGCATAGCACTTTGTGGTCCTTGCAGGGGAATGAGCGTCCCCAGTAGAGTTTTCTCCTAGGTACTTTTTCCATCAGAAAAGCGTAGCCCCGGGAAGAAGAGAAGCAGCAGCCTACTGCCTCACTTTGACCATACAGTGTTTTTAACGTAGCAATGCATGCGCAGCTAGCAGTCCCCTTACTCTACTCGAGTCACTTTCTCTCACACAGCACAGGAGTGAACGGTTTGAAAGCTGCCAAGTTACTCGGGAACGAACATGTTCCTGTTAAGTGGCGTTCAGCAAAAACGCGGCACTAGATCAATGTGCTCATATCAGTTGAATTGGAAATGAGTGCCTTGTACCATATCACATACCCTCTTCAGAACCTATGATCAGCTATTTTGCTCTGTTTTCATTTACCTTGCTGTGTTTGAGTGCAAGGATCTACAGAATCACTTTCTCATCATGAACGCACTCCATGAAAGCACAGAACTATGACAGCTATGAAATACACTATCTTCTATGACACACTTTCTTCTAACTGCGGCCGTCAGCTAGCTCTAGCCCTAGACCTAAACCTACCTGTAACATGAACCCAAACCCTAACCCTAACCCTAACCCTAACCCTATCGCTAACCCTAACCTTATCCCTAACCCTAACCCTATCCTTAACCCTAACCCTAACCCTAATAATAAAGCTAATCCTTACCACAATCCTAATGCTAGCCCTAACCCTAACCCTATCTTTAAACGGAAGGTGTCTGATATATCAGAGCTTTGCGTTGTGTCCTAACCAAAATGCGACTGAAATCATTTCCATGGGTAGTGAACGAACAGGAGCATAGCAGCATCTGAACTTTGCAGGACAATGAGCTGCGAGTGTGGGCTTTTCGCCGCTCTCTTTATTCCAGCAAAGTAGCAGAGTCCAAAGATTTCCTGCAGCTACTGACTACTATGTCCTGTGGACAAAACTGTTTGTCCAACCTAGATATGCACATGAAGCTCACAGTCCACTGACTCTTTTCGACGGAATTTCCTTCTGCGAGAACAGAAAGGAATTCATGCACAGCTTCCAAACAACTAGGGAATCGGGATGTTTCATACAAGTGCCTTATTAGCACATTTCATCTCCAGCGGGTAACACTAGGTCAATGGACTCGTTTCAGTAGAGTGCGAAATGTAGGGGGTGCCGATAGAACCGGCCGAGTTAGAACGTCATTTCAATGGGTTTTCTGTATGATCACCTTGGCGGTAACTTTGCGAGCCAGAGAGTTCCGGAATCGCGTTCGCCAAATCAAAGGAGTGAACGGAAGCACAGGACTATGCCAACTATGAACTAGAGTAAGCTTGGCTACCACTGTTTTCGCCAAATTGTGCGTGCTGCGGGGAAAGCGTATCCGGACGTTGGAAGGCCGCTAGGCCGTGCTACGTGACTTGGACTCCAAGTCTCTGAAGATCTAAGGGAATGTGGATCTCAGAGTAGCCTGTGGGGCTCCCGGTGGATGATACTACATTCGTGAAGATTGTTTGCTCCTCAAATCACTCGGAATCCACCTATTTCGTAGGAAGCGGGTTTTTTCCCAAAGCCGACTCCGGGTTCAGCGTCTTCTCAATGTTCCCATCTCAGTAGGAGATGTGATGGGAGAAGAAGGCTGTAGCCTAAGAAACCATGGAGACAATACTACGTCCCTCGGACTCCACCCGTTCGTGAAGCGTTCAAGGAGGAAGAAGCGAAAAGTACCTCATGGGCCTACCGGGGCATTCATTCCCACTCTGAGAATACAGCAGTGAGGAGTTTGCGCTCCCCTGCATCATTCAGGGATTACATCAAGTCGTGCGAAAAGTGTTCTCAACAAAAGCCATCCACACTATTTGACGTGTTATCAATGTTCTCATTGCAGTAGGAGATGAAAGCAGTGGTGTCTCACATAGTACGTACCCTTGTCAGCATCCTGCCCAAGTACCTTGCTGCAATATAGGATCTCTGGCTCCTGTCATAGCCCAAGAGCTACGGAAATGATTTCCCGTCCGCAAAGGAGGGAATGTTAGCATAGCACTTTGTGGTCCTTGCAGGGGAATGAGCGTCCCCAGTAGAGTTTTCTCCTAGGTACTTTTTCCATCAGAAAAGCGTAGCCCCGGGAAGAAGAGAAGCAGCAGCCTACTGCCTCACTTTGACCATACAGTGTTTTTAACGTAGCAATGCATGTGCAGCTAGCAGTCCCCTTACTCTACTCGAGTCACTTTCTCTCACACAGCACAGGAGTGAACGGTTTGAAAGCTGCCAAGTTACTCGGGAACGAATTGTTCCTGTTAAGTCGCGTTCAGCAAAAACGCGGCACTAGATCAATGTGCTCATATCAGTTGAATTGGAAATGAGTGCCTTGTACCATATCACATACCCTCTTCAGAACCTATGATCAGCTATTTTGCTCTGTTTTCATTTACCTTGCTGTGTTTGAGTGCAAGGATCTACAGAATCACTTTCTCATCATGAACGCACTCCATGAAAGCACAGAACTATGACAGCTATGAAATACACTATCTTCTATGACACACTTTCTTCTAACTGCGGCCGTCAGCTAGCTCTAGCCCTAGACCTAAACCTACCTGTAACACGAACCCAAACCCTAACCCTAACCCTAACCCTAACCCTATCGCTAACCCTAACCTTATCCCTAACCCTAACCTATCCTTAACCCTATCCCTAACCCTAATAATAAAGCTAATCCTTACCACAATCCTAATGCTAGCCCTAACCCTAACCCTATCTTTAAACGGAAGGTGTCTGATATATCAGAGCTTTGCGTTGTGTCCTAACCAAAATGCTACTGAAATCATTTCCATGGGTAGTGAACGAACAGGAGCATAGCAGCATCTGAACTTTGCAGGACAATGAGCTGCGAGTGTGGGCTTTTCGCCGCTCTCTTTATTCCAGCAAAATAACAGAGTCCGAAGATTTCCTGCAGCTACTGACTACTATGTCCTGTGGACAAAACTGTTGGTCCAACCTAGATATGCACATGAAGCTCACAGTCCACTGACTCTTTTCGACGGAATTTCCTTCTGCGAGAACAGCAAGGAATTCATGCACAGCTTCCAAACAACTAGGGAATCAGGATGTTTCATACAAGTGCCTTATTAGCACATTTCATCTCCAGCGGGTAACACTAGGTCAATGGACTCGTTTCAGTAGAGTGCGAAATGTAGGGGGTGCCGATAGAACCGGCCGAGTTAGAACGTCATTTCAATGGGTTTTCTGTATGATCTCCTTGGCGGTAACTTTGCGAGCCAGAGAGTTCCGGAATCGCGTTCCCCAAAACAAAGGAGTGAACGGAAGCACAGGACTATGCCAACTATGAACTAGAGTAAGCTTGGCTACCACTGTTTTCGCCAAATTGTGCGTGCTGCGGGGAAAGCGTATCCGGACGTTGGAAGGCCGCTAGGCCGTGCTACGTGACTTGGACTCCAAGTCTCTGAAGATCTAAGGGAATGTGGATCTCAGAGTAGCCTGTGGGGCTCCCGGTGGATGATACTACATTCGTGAAGATTTGTTTGCTCCTCAAAATCACTCGGGAATCCACCTATTTCGTAGGAAGCGGGTTTTTTCCCAAAGCCGACTCCGGGTTCAGCGTCTTCTCAATGTTCCCATCTCAGTAGGAGATGTGATGGGAGAAGAAGGCTGTAGCCTAAGAAACCATGGAGACAATTCTACGTCCCTCGGACTCCACCCGTTCGTGAAGCGTTCAAGGAGGAAGAAGCGAAAAGTACCTCATGGGCCTACCGGGGCATTCATTCCACTCTGAGAATACAGCAGTGAGGAGTTTGCGCTCCCCTGCATCATTCAGGGATTACATCAAGTCGTGCGAAAAGTGTTCTCAACAAAAGCCATCCACACTATTTGACGTGTTATCAATGTTCTCATTGCAGTAGGAGATGAAAGCAGTGGTGTCTCACATAGTACGTACCCTTGTCAGCATCCTGCCCAAGTACCTTGCTGCAATATAGGATCTATGGCTCCTGTCATAGCCCAAGAGCTACGGAAATGATTTCCCGTCCGCAAAGGAGGGAATGTTAGCATAGCACTTTGTGGTCCTTGCAGGGGAATGAGCGTCCCCAGTAGAGTTTTCTCCTAGGTACTTTTTCCATCAGAATAGCGTAGCCCCGGGAAGAAGAGAAGCAGCAGCCTACTGCCTCACTTTGACCATACAGTGTTTTTAACGTAGCAATGCATGCGCAGCTAGCAGTCCCCTTACTCTACTCGAGTCACTTTCTCTCACACAGCACAGGAGTGAACGGTTTGAAAGCTGCCAAGTTACTCGGGAACGAATTGTTCCTGTTAAGTGGCGTTCAGCAAAAACGCGGCACTAGATCAATGTGCTCATATCAGTTGAATTGGAAATGAGTGCCTTGTACCATATCACATACCCTCTTCAGAACCTATGATCAGCTATTTTGCTCTGTTTTCATTTACCTTGCTGTGTTTGAGTGCAAGGATCTACAGAATCACTTTCTCATCATGAACGCACTCCATGAAAGCACAGAACTATGACAGCTATGAAATACACTATCTTCTATGACACACTTTCTTCTAACTGCGGCCGTCAGCTAGCTCTAGCCCTAGACCTAAATGTACCTGTAACACGAACCCAAACCCTAACCCTATCGCTAACCCTAACCTTATCCCTAACCCTAACCTTATCCCTAACCCTAACCTATCCTTAACCCTAACCCTAACCCTAATAATAAAGCTAATCCTTACCACAATCCTAATGCTAGCCCTAACCCTAACCCTATCTTTAAACGGAAGGTGTCTGATATATCAGAACTTTGCGTTGTGTCCTAACCAAAATGCTACTGAAATCATTTCCATGGGTAGTGAACGAACAGGAGCATAGCAGCATCTGAACTTTGCAGGACAATGAGCTGCGAGTGTGGGCTTTTCGCCGCTCTCTTTATTCCAGCAAAATAACAGAGTCCGAAGATTTCCTGCAGCTACTGACTACTATGTCCTGTGGACAAAACTGTTGGTCCAACCTAGATATGCACATGAAGCTCACAGTCCACTGACTCTTTTCGACGGAATTTCCTTCTGCGAGAACAGCAAGGAATTCATGCACAGCTTCCAAACAACTAGGGAATCAGGATGTTTCATACAAGTGCCTTATTAGCACATTTCATCTCCTGCGGGTAACACTAGGTCAATGGACTCGTTTCAGTAGAGTGCGAAATGTAGGGGGTGCCGATAGAACCGGCCGAGTTAGAACGTCATTTCAATGGGTTTTCTGTATGATCTCCTTGGCGGTAACTTTGCGAGCCAGAGAGTTCCGGAATCGCGTTCCCCAAAACAAAGGAGTGAACGGAAGCACAGGACTATGCCAACTATGAACTAGAGTAAGCTTGGCTACCACTGTTTTCGCCAAATTGTGCGTGCTGCGGGGAAAGCGTATCCGGACGTTGGAAGGCCGCTAGGCCGTGCTACGTGACTTGGACTCCAAGTCTCTGAAGATCTAAGGGAATGTGGATCTCAGAGTAGCCTGTGGGGCTCCCGGTGGATGATACTACATTCGTGAAGATTTGTTTGCTCCTCAAAATCACTCGGGAATCCACCTATTTCGTAGGAAGCGGGTTTTTTCCCAAAGCCGTCTCCGGGTTCAGCGTCTTCTCAATGTTCCCATCTCAGTAGGAGATGTGATGGGAGAAGAAGGCTGTAGCCTAAGAAACCATGGAGACAATACTACGTCCCTCGGACTCCACCCGTTCGTGAAGCGTTCAAGGAGGAAGAAGCGAAAAGTACCTCATGGGCCTACCGGGGCATTCATTCCACTCTGAGAATACAGCAGTGAGGAGTTTGCGCTCCCCTGCATCATTCAGGGATTACATCAAGTCGTGCGAAAAGTGTTCTCAACAAAAGCCATCCACACTATTTGACGTGTTATCAATGTTCTCATTGCAGTAGGAGATGAAAGCAGTGGTGTCTCACATAGTACGTACCCTTGTCAGCATCCTGCCCAAGTACCTTGCTGCAATATAGGATCTCTGGCTCCTGTCATAGCCCAAGAGCTACGGAAATGATTTCCCGTCCGCAAAGGAGGGAATGTTAGCATAGCACTTTGTGGTCCTTGCAGGGGAATGAGCGTCCCCAGTAGAGTTTTCTCCTAGGTACTTTTTCCATCAGAAAAGCGTAGCCCCGGGAAGAAGAGAAGCAGCAGCCTACTGCCTCACTTTGACCATACAGTGTTTTTAACGTAGCAATGCATGCGCAGCTAGCAGTCCCCTTACTCTACTCGAGTCACTTTCTCTCACACAGCACAGGAGTGAACGGTTTGAAAGCTGCCAAGTTACTCGGGAACGAACATGTTCCTGTTAAGTGGCGTTCAGCAAAAACGCGGCACTAGATCAATGTGCTCATATCAGTTGAATTGGAAATGAGTGCCTTGTACCATATCACATACCCTCTTCAGAACCTATGATCAGCTATTTTGCTCTGTTTTCATTTACCTTGCTGTGTTTGAGTGCAAGGATCTACAGAATCACTTTCTCATCATGAACGCACTCCATGAAAGCACAGAACTATGACAGCTATGAAATACACTATCTTCTATGACACACTTTCTTCTAACTGCGGCCGTCAGCTAGCTCTAGCCCTAGACCTAAACCTACCTGTAACACGAACCCAAACCCTAACCCTAACCCTAACCCTAACCCTATCGCTAACCCTAACCTTATCCCTAACCCTAACCTATCCTTAACCCTAACCCTAACCCTAATAATAAAGCTAATCCTTACCACAATCCTAATGCTAGCCCTAACCCTAACCCTATCTTTAAACGGAAGGTGTCTGATATATCAGAACTTAGCGTTGTGTCCTAACCAAAATGCTACTGAAATCATTTTCCATGGGTAGTGAACGAACAGGAGCATAGCAGCATCTGAACTTTGCAGGACAATGAGCTGCGAGTGTGGGCTTTTCGCCGCTCTCTTTATTCCAGCAAAATAACAGAGTCCGAAGATTTCCTGCAGCTACTGACTACTATGTCCTGTGGACAAAACTGTTGGTCCAACCTGGATATGCACATGAAGCTCACAGTCCACTGACTCTTTTCGACGGAATTTCCTTCTGCGAGAACAGCAAGGAATTCATGCACAGCTTCCAAACAACTAGGGAATCAGGATGTTTCATACAAGTGCCTTATTAGCACATTTCATCTCCAGCGGGTAACACTAGGTCAATGGACTCGTTTCAGTAGAGTGCGAAATGTAGGGGGTGCCGATAGAACCGGCCGAGTTAGAACGTCATTTCAATGGGTTTTCTGTATGATCTCCTTGGCGGTAACTTTGCGAGCCAGAGAGTTCCGGAATCGCGTTCCCCAAAACAAAGGAGTGAACGGAAGCACAGGACTATGCCAACTATGAACTAGAGTAAGCTTGGCTACCACTGTTTTCGCCAAATTGTGCGTGCTGCGGGGAAAGCGTATCCGGACGTTGGAAGGCCGCTAGGCCGTGCTACGTGACTTGGACTCCAAGTCTCTGAAGATCTAAGGGAATGTGGATCTCAGAGTAGCCTGTGGGGCTCCCGGTGGATGATACTACATTCGTGAAGATTTGTTTGCTCCTCAAAATCACTCGGGAATCCACCTATTTCGTAGGAAGCGGGTTTTTTCCCAAAGCCGTCTCCGGGTTCAGCGTCTTCTCAATGTTCCCATCTCAGTAGGAGATGTGATGGGAGAAGAAGGCTGTAGCCTAAGAAACCATGGAGACAATACTACGTCCCTCGGACTCCACCCGTTCGTGAAGCGTTCAAGGAGGAAGAAGCGAAAAGTACCTCATGGGCCTACCGGGGCATTCATTCCACTCTGAGAATACAGCAGTGAGGAGTTTGCGCTCCCCTGCATCATTCAGGGATTACATCAAGTCGTGCGAAAAGTGTTCTCAACAAAAGCCATCCACACTATTTGACGTGTTATCAATGTTCTCATTGCAGTAGGAGATGAAAGCAGTGGTGTCTCACATAGTACGTACCCTTGTCAGCATCCTGCCCAAGTACCTTGCTGCAATATAGGATCTCTGGCTCCTGTCATAGCCCAAGAGCTACGGAAATGATTTCCCGTCCGCAAAGGAGGGAATGTTAGCATAGCACTTTGTGGTCCTTGCAGGGGAATGAGCGTCCCCAGTAGAGTTTTCTCCTAGGTACTTTTTCCATCAGAAAAGCGTAGCCCCGGGAAGAAGAGAAGCAGCAGCCTACTGCCTCACTTTGACCATACAGTGTTTTTAACGTAGCAATGCATGCGCAGCTAGCAGTCCCCTTACTCTACTCGAGTCACTTTCTCTCACACAGCACAGGAGTGAACGGTTTGAAAGCTGCCAAGTTACTCGGGAACGAACATGTTCCTGTTAAGTGGCGTTCAGCAAAAACGCGGCACTAGATCAATGTGCTCATATCAGTTGAATTGGAAATGAGTGCCTTGTACCATATCACATACCCTCTTCAGAACCTATGATCAGCTATTTTGCTCTGTTTTCATTTACCTTGCTGTGTTTGAGTGCAAGGATCTACAGAATCACTTTCTCATCATGAACGCACTCCATGAAAGCACAGAACTATGACAGCTATGAAATACACTATCTTCTATGACACACTTTCTTCTAACTGCGGCCGTCAGCTAGCTCTAGCCCTAGACCTAAACCTACCTGTAACACGAACCCAAACCCTAACCCTAACCCTAACCCTAACCCTATCGCTAACCCTAACCTTATCCCTAACCCTAACCTATCCTTAACCCTAACCCTAACCCTAATAATAAAGCTAATCCTTACCACAATCCTAATGCTAGCCCTAACCCTAACCCTATCTTTAAACGGAAGGTGTCTGATATATCAGAACTTAGCGTTGTGTCCTAACCAAAATGCTACTGAAATCATTTTCCATGGGTAGTGAACGAACAGGAGCATAGCAGCATCTGAACTTTGCAGGACAATGAGCTGCGAGTGTGGGCTTTTCGCCGCTCTCTTTATTCCAGCAAAATAACAGAGTCCGAAGATTTCCTGCAGCTACTGACTACTATGTCCTGTGGACAAAACTGTTGGTCCAACCTGGATATGCACATGAAGCTCACAGTCCACTGACTCTTTTCGACGGAATTTCCTTCTGCGAGAACAGCAAGGAATTCATGCACAGCTTCCAAACAACTAGGGAATCAGGATGTTTCATACAAGTGCCTTATTAGCACATTTCATCTCCAGCGGGTAACACTAGGTCAATGGACTCGTTTCAGTAGAGTGCGAAATGTAGGGGGTGCCGATAGAACCGGCCGAGTTAGAACGTCATTTCAATGGGTTTTCTGTATGATCTCCTTGGCGGTAACTTTGCGAGCCAGAGAGTTCCGGAATCGCGTTCCCCAAAACAAAGGAGTGAACGGAAGCACAGGACTATGCCAACTATGAACTAGAGTAAGCTTGGCTACCACTGTTTTCGCCAAATTGTGCGTGCTGCGGGGAAAGCGTATCCGGACGTTGGAAGGCCGCTAGGCCGTGCTACGTGACTTGGACTCCAAGTCTCTGAAGATCTAAGGGAATGTGGATCTCAGAGTAGCCTGTGGGGCTCCCGGTGGATGATACTACATTCGTGAAGATTTGTTTGCTCCTCAAAATCACTCGGGAATCCACCTATTTCGTAGGAAGCGGGTTTTTTCCCAAAGCCGACTCCGGGTTCAGCGTCTTCTCAATGTTCCCATCTCAGTAGGAGATGTTATGGGAGAAGAAGGCTGTAGCCTAAGAAACCATGGAGACAATACTACGTCCCTCGGACTCCACCCGTTCGTGAAGCGTTCAAGGAGGAAGAAGCGAAAAGTACCTCATGGGCCTACCGGGGCATTCATTCCACTCTGAGAATACAGCAGTGAGGAGTTTGCGCTCCCCTGCATCATTCAGGGATTACATCAAGTCGTGCGAAAAGTGTTCTCAACAAAAGCCATCCACACTATTTGACGTGTTATCAATGTTCTCATTGCAGTAGGAGATGAAAGCAGTGGTGTCTCACATAGTACGTACCCTTGTCAGCATCCTGCCCAAGTACCTTGCTGCAATATAGGATCTCTGGCTCCTGTCATAGCCCAAGAGCTACGGAAATGATTTCCCGTCCGCAAAGGAGGGAATGTTAGCATAGCACTTTGTGGTCCTTGCAGGGGAATGAGCGTCCCCAGTAGAGTTTTCTCCTAGGTACTTTTTCGATCAGAAAAGCGTAGCCCCGGGAAGAAGAGAAGCAGCAGCCTACTGCCTCACTTTGACCATACAGTGTTTTTAACGTAGCAATGCATGCGCAGCTAGCAGTCCCCTTACTCTACTCGAGTCACTTTCTCTCACACAGCACAGGAGTGAACGGTTTGAAAGCTGCCAAGTTACTCGGGAACGAACATGTTCCTGTTAAGTGGCGTTCAGTAAAAACGCGGCACTAGATCAATGTGCTCATATCAGTTGAATTGGAAATGAGTGCCTTGTACCATATCACATACCCTCTTCAGAACCTATGATCAGCTATTTTGCTCTGTTTTCATTTACCTTGCTGTGTTTGAGTGCAAGGATCTACAGAATCACTTTCTCATCATGAACGCACTCCATGAAAGCACAGAACTATGACAGCTATGAAATACACTATCTTCTATGACACACTTTCTTCTAACTGCGGCCATCAGCTAGCTCTAGCCCTAGACCTAAACCTACCTGTAACACGAAACCAAACCCTAACCCTAACCCTAACCCTAACCCTATCGCTAACCCTAACCTTATCCCTAACCCTAACCTATCCTTAACCCTAACCCTAACCCTAATAATAAAGCTAATCCTTACCACAATCCTAATGCTAGCCCTAACCCTAACCCTATCTTTAAACGGAAGGTGTCTGATATATCAGAGCTTTGCGTTGTGTCCTAACCAAAATGCTACTGAAATCATTTTCCTTGGGTAGTGAACGAACAGGAGCATAGCAGCATCTGAACTTTGCAGGACAATGAGCTGCGAGTGTGGGCTTTTCGCCGCTCTCTTTATTCGGGCAAAATAGCAGAGTCCGAAGATTTCCTGCAGCTACTGACTACTATGTCCTGTGGACAAAACTGTTGGTCCAACCTAGATATGCACATGAAGCTCACAGTCCACTGACTCTTTTCGACGGAATTTCCTTCTGCGAGAACAGCAAGGAATTCATGCACAGCTTCCAAACAACTAGGGAATCAGGATGTTTCATACAAGTGCCTTATTAGCACATTTCATCTCCTGCGGGTAACACTAGGTCAATGGACTCGTTTCAGTAGAGTGCGAAATGTAGGGGGTGCCGATAGAACCGGCCGAGTTAGAACGTCATTTCAATGGGTTTTCTGTATGATCTCCTTGGCGGTAACTTTGCGAGCCAGAGAGTTCCGGAATCGCGTTCCCCAAAACAAAGGAGTGAACGGAAGCACAGGACTATGCCAACTATGAACTAGAGTAAGCTTGGCTACCACTGTTTTCGCCAAATTGTGCGTGCTGCGGGGAAAGCGTATCCGGACGTTGGAAGGCCGCTAGGCCGTGCTACGTGACTTGGACTCCAAGTCTCTGAAGATCTAAGGGAATGTGGATCTCAGAGTAGCCTGTGGGGCTCCCGGTGGATGATACTACATTCGTGAAGATTTGTTTGCTCCTCAAAATCACTCGGGAATCCACCTATTTCGTAGGAAGCGGGTTTTTTCCCAAAGCCGTCTCCGGGTTCAGCGTCTTCTCAATGTTCCCATCTCAGTAGGAGATGTGATGGGAGAAGAAGGCTGTAGCCTAAGAAACCATGGAGACAATACTACGTCCCTCGGACTCCACCCGTTCGTGAAGCGTTCAAGGAGGAAGAAGCGAAAAGTACCTCATGGGCCTACCGGGGCATTCATTCCACTCTGACAATACAGCAGTGACGAGTTTGCGCTCCCCTGCATCATTCAGGGATTACATCAAGTCGTGCGAAAAGTGTTCTCAACAAAAGCCATCCACACTATTTGACGTGTTATCAATGTTCTCATTGCAGTAGGAGATGAAAGCAGTGGTGTCTCACATAGTACGTACCCTTGTCAGCATCCTGCCCAAGTACCTTGCTGCAATATAGGATCTCTGGCTCCTGTCATAGCCCAAGAGCTACGGAAATGATTTCCCGTCCGCAAAGGAGGGAATGTTAGCATAGCACTTTGTGGTCCTTGCAGGGGAATGAGCGTCCCCAGTAGAGTTTTCTCCTAGGTACTTTTTCCATCAGAAAAGCGTAGCCCCGGGAAGAAGAGAAGCAGCAGCCTACTGCCTCACTTTGACCATACAGTGTTTTTAACGTAGCAATGCATGCGCAGCTAGCAGTCCCCTTACTCTACTCGAGTCACTTTCTCTCACACAGCACAGGAGTGAACGGTTTGAAAGCTGCCAAGTTACTCGGGAACGAACATGTTCCTGTTAAGTGGCGTTCAGCAAAAACGCGGCACTAGATCAATGTGCTCATATCAGTTGAATTGGAAATGAGTGCCTTGTACCATATCACATACCCTCTTCAGAACCTATGATCAGCTATTTTGCTCTGTTTTCATTTACCTTGCTGTGTTTGAGTGCAAGGATCTACAGAATCACTTTCTCATCATGAACGCACTCCATGAAAGCACAGAACTATGACAGCTATGAAATACACTATCTTCTATGACACACTTTCTTCTAACTGCGGCCATCAGCTAGCTCTAGCCCTAGACCTAAACCTACCTGTAACACGAACCCAAACCCTAACCCTAACCCTAACCCTAACCCTATCGCTAACCCTAACCTTATCCCTAACCCTAACCTATCCTTAACCCTAACCCTAACCCTAATAATAAAGCTAATCCTTACCACAATCCTAATGCTAGCCCTAACCCTAACCCTATCTTTAAACGGAAGGTGTCTGATATATCAGAACTTAGCGTTGTGTCCTAACCAAAATGCTACTGAAATCATTTTCCATGGGTAGTGAACGAACAGGAGCATAGCAGCATCTGAACTTTGCAGGACAATGAGCTGCGAGTGTGGGCTTTTCGCCGCTCTCTTTATTCCAGCAAAATAACAGAGTCCGAAGATTTCCTGCAGCTACTGACTACTATGTCCTGTGGACAAAACTGTTGGTCCAACCTGGATATGCACATGAAGCTCACAGTCCACTGACTCTTTTCGACGGAATTTCCTTCTGCGAGAACAGCAAGGAATTCATGCACAGCTTCCAAACAACTAGGGAATCAGGATGTTTCATACAAGTGCCTTATTAGCACATTTCATCTCCAGCGGGTAACACTAGGTCAATGGACTCGTTTCAGTAGAGTGCGAAATGTAGGGGGTGCCGATAGAACCGGCCGAGTTAGAACGTCATTTCAATGGGTTTTCTGTATGATCTCCTTGGCGGTAACTTTGCGAGCCAGAGAGTTCCGGAATCGCGTTCCCCAAAACAAAGGAGTGAACGGAAGCACAGGACTATGCCAACTATGAACTAGAGTAAGCTTGGCTACCACTGTTTTCGCCAAATTGTGCGTGCTGCGGGGAAAGCGTATCCGGACGTTGGAAGGCCGCTAGGCCGTGCTACGTGACTTGGACTCCAAGTCTCTGAAGATCTAAGGGAATGTGGATCTCAGAGTAGCCTGTGGGGCTCCCGGTGGATGATACTACATTCGTGAAGATTTGTTTGCTCCTCAAAATCACTCGGGAATCCACCTATTTCGTAGGAAGCGGGTTTTTTCCCAAAGCCGACTCCGGGTTCAGCGTCTTCTCAATGTTCCCATCTCAGTAGGAGATGTGATGGGAGAAGAAGGCTGTAGCCTAAGAAACCATGGAGACAATACTACGTCCCTCGGACTCCACCCGTTCGTGAAGCGTTCAAGGAGGAAGAAGCGAAAAGTACCTCATGGGCCTACCGGGGCATTCATTCCACTCTGAGAATACAGCAGTGAGGAGTTTGCGCTCCCCTGCATCATTCAGGGATTACATCAAGTCGTGCGAAAAGTGTTCTCAACAAAAGCCATCCACACTATTTGACGTGTTATCAATGTTCTCATTGCAGTAGGAGATGAAAGCAGTGGTGTCTCACATAGTACGTACCCTTGTCAGCATCCTGCCCAAGTACCTTGCTGCAATATAGGATCTCTGGCTCCTGTCATAGCCCAAGAGCTACGGAAATGATTTCCCGTCCGCAAAGGAGGGAATGTTAGCATAGCACTTTGTGGTCCTTGCAGGGGAATGAGCGTCCCCAGTAGAGTTTTCTCCTAGGTACTTTTTCCATCAGAAAAGCGTAGCCCGGGAAGAAGAGAAGCAGCAGCCTACTGCCTCACTTTGACCATACAGTGTTTTTAACGTAGCAATGCATGCGCAGCTAGCAGTCCCCTTACTCTACTCGAGTCACTTTCTCTCACACAGCACAGGAGTGAACGGTTTGAAAGCTGCCAAGTTACTCGGGAACGAACATGTTCCTGTTAAGTGGCGTTCAGCAAAAACGCGGCACTAGATCAATGTGCTCATATCAGTTGAATTGGAAATGAGTGCCTTGTACCATATCACATACCCTCTTCAGAACCTATGATCAGCTATTTTGCTCTGTTTTCATTTACCTTGCTGTGTTTGAGTGCAAGGATCTACAGAATCACTTTCTCATCATGAACGCACTCCATGAAAGCACAGAACTATGACAGCTATGAAATACACTATCTTCTATGACACACTTTCTTCTAACTGCGGCCATCAGCTAGCTCTAGCCCTAGACCTAAACCTACCTGTAACACGAAACCAAACCCTAACCCTAACCCTAACCCTAACCCTATCGCTAACCCTAACCTTATCCCTAACCCTAACCTATCCTTAACCCTAACCCTAACCCTAATAATAAAGCTAATCCTTACCACAATCCTAATGCTAGCCCTAACCCTAACCCTATCTTTAAACGGAAGGTGTCTGATATATCAGAGCTTTGCGTTGTGTCCTAACCAAAATGCTACTGAAATCATTTTCCTTGGGTAGTGAACGAACAGGAGCATAGCAGCATCTGAACTTTGCAGGACAATGAGCTGCGAGTGTGGGCTTTTCGCCGCTCTCTTTATTCGGGCAAAATAGCAGAGTCCGAAGATTTCCTGCAGCTACTGACTACTATGTCCTGTGGACAAAACTGTTGGTCCAACCTAGATATGCACATGAAGCTCACAGTCCACTGACTCTTTTCGACGGAATTTCCTTCTGCGAGAACAGCAAGGAATTCATGCACAGCTTCCAAACAACTAGGGAATCAGGATGTTTCATACAAGTGCCTTATTAGCACATTTCATCTCCAGCAGGTAACACTAGGTCAATGGACTCGTTTCAGTAGAGTGCGAAATGTAGGGGGTGCCGATAGAACCGGCCGAGTTAGAACGTCATTTCAATGGGTTTTCTGTAAGATCACCTTGGGGGTAACTTTGCGAGCCAGAGAGTTCCGGAATCGCGTTCCGAAAAACAAAGAAGTGAACGGAAGCACAGGACTATGCCAACTCTGAACTAGAGTAAGCTTGGCTACCACTGTTTTCGCCAAATTGTGCGTGCTGCGGGGAAAGCGTATCCGGACGTTGGAAGGCCGCTAGGCCGTGCTACGTGACTTGGACTCCAAGTCTCTGAAGATCTAAGGGAATGTGGATCTCAGAGTAGCCTGTGGGGCTCCTGGTGGATGATACTACATTCGTGAAGATTTGTTTGCTCCTCAAAATCACTCGGGAATCCACCTATTTCGTAGGAAGCGGGTTTTTTCCCAAAGCCGTCTCCGGGTTCAGCGTCTTCTCAATGTTCCCATCTCAGTAGGAGATGTGACGGGAGAAGAAGGCTGTAGCCTAAGAAACCATGGAGACAATACTACGTCCCTCGGACTCCACCAGTTCGTGAAGCGTTCAAGGAGGAAGAAGCGAAAAGTACCTCATGGGCCTACCGGGGCATTCATTCCACTCTGACAATACAGCAGTGACGAGTTTGCGCTCCCCTGCATCATTCAGGGATTACATCAAGTCGTGCGAAAAGTGTTCTCAACAAAAGCCATCCACACTATTTGACGTGTTATCAATGTTCTCATTGCAGTAGGAGATGAAAGCAGTGGTGTCTCACATAGTACGTACCCTTGTCAGCATCCTGCCCAAGTACCTTGCTGCAATATAGGATCTCTGGCTCCTGTCATAGCCCAAGAGCTACGGAAATGATTTCCCGTCCGCAAAGGAGGGAATGTTAGCATAGCACTTTGTGGTCCTTGCAGGGGAATGAGCGTCCCCAGTAGAGTTTTCTCCTAGGTACTTTTTCCATCAGAAAAGCGTAGCCCCGGGAAGAAGAGAAGCAGCAGCCTACTGCCTCACTTTGACCATACAGTGTTTTTAACGTAGCAATGCATGCGCAGCTAGCAGTCCCCTTACTCTACTCGAGTCACTTTCTCTCACACAGCACAGGAGTGAACGGTTTGAAAGCTGCCAAGTTACTCGGGAACGAACATGTTCCTGTTAAGTGGCGTTCAGCAAAAACGCGGCACTAGATCAATGTGCTCATATCAGTTGAATTGGAAATGAGTGCCTTGTACCATATCACATACCCTCTTCAGAACCTATGATCAGCTATTTTGCTCTGTTTTCATTTACCTTGCTGTGTTTGAGTGCAAGGATCTACAGAGTCACTTTCTCATCATGAACGCACTCCATGAAAGCATAGAACTATGACAGCTATGAAATACACTATCTTCTATGACACACTTTCTTCTAACTGCGGCCGTCGCAGCTCTAGCCCTAGACCTAAACCTACCTGTAACATGAACCCAAACCCTAACCCTAACCCTAACCCTATCGCTAACCCTAACCTTATCCCTAACCCTAACCCTATCCTTAACCCTAACCCTAACCCTAATAATAAAGCTAATCCTTACCACAATCCTAATGCTAGCCCTAACCCTAACCCTATCTTTAATCGGAAGGTGTCTGATATATCAGAGCTTTGCGTTGTGTCCTAACCAAAATGCTACTGAAATCATTTTCCATGGGTAGTGAACGAACAGGAGCATAGCAGCATCTGAACTTTGCAGGACAATGAGCTGCGAGTGTGGGCTTTTCGCCGCTCTCTTTATTCCAGCAAAGTAGCAGAGTCCGAAGATTTCCTGCAGCTACTGACTACTATGTCCTGTGGACAAAACTGTTTGTCCAACCTAGATATGCACATGAAGCTCACAGTCCACTGACTCTTTTCGACGGAATTTCCTTCTGCGAGAACAGCAAGGAATTCATGCACAGCTTCCAAACAACTAGGGAATCAGGATGTTTCATACAAGTGCCTTATTAGCACATTTCATCTCCAGCAGGTAACACTAGGTCAATGGACTCGTTTCAGTAGAGTGCGAAATGTAGGGGGTGCCGATAGAACCGGCCGAGTTAGAACGTCATTTCAATGGGTTTTCTGTAAGATCACCTTGGGGGTAACTTTGCGAGCCAGAGAGTTCCGGAATCGCGTTCCCAAAAACAAAGAAGTGAACGGAAGCACAGGACTATGCCAACTCTGAACTAGAGTAAGCTTGGCTACCACTGTTTTCGCCAAATTGTGCGTGCTGCGGGGAAAGCGTATCCGGACGTTGGAAGGCCGCTAGGCCGTGCTACGTGACTTGGACTCCAAGTCTCTGAAGATCTAAGGGAATGTGGATCTCAGAGTAGCCTGTGGGGCTCCTGGTGGATGATACTACATTCGTGAAGATTTGTTTGCTCCTCAAAATCACTCGGGAATCCACCTATTTCGTAGGAAGCGGGTTTTTTCCCAAAGCCGTCTCCGGGTTCAGCGTCTTCTCAATGTTCCCATCTCAGTAGGAGATGTGACGGGAGAAGAAGGCTGTAGCCTAAGAAACCATGGAGACAATACTACGTCCCTCGGACTCCACCAGTTCGTGAAGCGTTCAAGGAGGAAGAAGCGAAAAGTACCTCATGGGCCTACCGGGGCATTCATTCCACTCTGACAATACAGCAGTGACGAGTTTGCGCTCCCCTGCATCATTCAGGGATTACATCAAGTCGTGCGAAAAGTGTTCTCAACAAAAGCCATCCACACTATTTGACGTGTTATCAATGTTCTCATTGCAGTAGGAGATGAAAGCAGTGGTGTCTCACATAGTACGTACCCTTGTCAGCATCCTGCCCAAGTACCTTGCTGCAATATAGGATCTCTGGCTCCTGTCATAGCCCAAGAGCTACGGAAATGATTTCCCGTCCGCAAAGGAGGGAATGTTAGCATAGCACTTTGTGGTCCTTGCAGGGGAATGAGCGTCCCCAGTAGAGTTTTCTCCTAGGTACTTTTTCCATCAGAAAAGCGTAGCCCCGGGAAGAAGAGAAGCAGCAGCCTACTGCCTCACTTTGACCATACAGTGTTTTTAACGTAGCAATGCATGCGCAGCTAGCAGTCCCCTTACTCTACTCGAGTCACTTTCTCTCACACAGCACAGGAGTGAACGGTTTGAAAGCTGCCAAGTTACTCGGGAACGAACATGTTCCTGTTAAGTCGCGTTCAGCAAAAACGCGGCACTAGATCAATGTGCTCATATCAGTTGAATTGGAAATGAGTGCCTTGTACCATATCACATACCCTCTTCAGAACCTATGATCAGCTATTTTGCTCTGTTTTCATTTACCTTGCTGTGTTTGAGTGCAAGGATCTACAGAATCACTTTCTCATCATGAACGCACTCCATGAAAGCATAGAACTATGACAGCTATGAAATAGACTATCTTCTATGACACACTTTCTTCTAACTGCGGCCGTCAGCAGCTCTAGCCCTAGACCTAAACCTACCTGTAACATGAACCCTAACCCTAACCCTAACCCTAACCCTATCGCTAACCCTAACCTTATCCCTAACCCTAACCCTATCCTTAACCCTAACCCTAACCCTAATAATAAAGCTAATCCTTACCACAATCCTAATGCTAGCCCTAACCCTAACCCTATCTTTAAACGGAAGGTGTCTGATATATCAGAGCTTTGCGTTGTGTCCTAACCAAAATGCTACTGAAATCATTTCCCTGGGTAGTGAACGAACAGGAGCATAGCAGCATCTGAACTTTGCAGGACAATGAGCTGCGAGTGTGGGCTTTTCGCCGCTCTCTTTATTCGGGCAAAATAGCAGAGTCCGAAGATTTCCTGCAGCTACTGACTACTATGTCCTGTGGACAAAACTGTTGGTCCAACCTAGATATGCACATGAAGCTCACAGTCCACTGACTCTTTTCGACGGAATTTCCTTCTGCGAGAACAGCAAGGAATTCATGCACAGCTTCCAAACAACTAGGGAATCAGGATGTTTCATACAAGTGCCTTATTAGCACATTTCATCTCCAGCAGGTAACACTAGGTCAATGGACTCGTTTCAGTAGAGTGCGAAATGTAGGGGGTGCCGATAGAACCGGCCGAGTTAGAACGTCATTTCAATGGGTTTTCTGTAAGATCACCTTGGGGGTAACTTTGCGAGCCAGAGAGTTCCGGAATCGCGTTCCCAAAAACAAAGAAGTGAACGGAAGCACAGGACTATGCCAACTCTGAACTAGAGTAAGCTTGGCTACCACTGTTTTCGCCAAATTGTGCGTGCTGCGGGGAAAGCGTATCCGGACGTTGGAAGGCCGCTAGGCCGTGCTACGTGTCTTGGACTCCAAGTCTCTGAAGATCTAAGGGAATGTGGATCTCAGAGTAGCCTGTGGGGCTCCTGGTGGATGATACTACATTCGTGAAGATTTGTTTGCTCCTCAAAATCACTCGGGAATCCACCTATTTCGTAGGAAGCGGGTTTTTTCCCAAAGCCGTCTCCAGGTTCAGCGTCTTCTCAATGTTCCCATCTCAGTAGGAGATGTGACGGGAGAAGAAGGCTGTAGCCTAAGAAACCATGGAGACAATACTACGTCCCTCGGACTCCACCCGTTCGTGAAGCGTTCAAGGAGGAAGAAGCGAAAAGTACCTCATGGGCCTACCGGGGCATTCATTCCACTCTGACAATACAGCAGTGACGAGTTTGCGCTCCCCTGCATCATTCAGGGATTACATCAAGTCGTGCGAAAAGTGTTCTCAACAAAAGCCATCCACACTATTTGACGTGTTATCAATGTTCTCATTGCAGTAGGAGATGAAAGCAGTGGTGTCTCACATAGTACGTACCCTTGTCAGCATCCTGCCCAAGTACCTTGCTGCAATATAGGATCTATGGCTCCTGTCATAGCCCAAGAGCTACGGAAATGATTTCCCGTCCGCAAAGGAGGGAATGTTAGCATAGCACTTTGTGGTCCTTGCCGGGGAATGAGCGTCCCCAGTAGAGTTTTCTCCTAGGTACTTTTTCCATCAGAAAAGCGTAGCCCCGGGAAGAAGAGAAGCAGCAGCCTACTGCCTCACTTTGACCATACAGTGTTTTTAACGTAGCAATGCATGCGCAGCTAGCAGTCCCCTTACTCTACTCGAGTCACTTTCTCTCACACAGCACAGGAGTGAACGGTTTGAAAGCTGCCAAGTTACTCGGGAACGAACATGTTCCTGTTAAGTGGCGTTCAGCAAAAACGCGGCACTAGATCAATGTGCTCATATCAGTTGAATTGGAAATGAGTGCCTTGTACCATATCACATACCCTCTTCAGAACCTATGATCAGCTATTTTGCTCTGTTTTCATTTACCTTGCTGTGTTTGAGTGCAAGGATCTACAGAATCACTTTCTCATCATGAACGCACTCCATGAAAGCATAGAACTATGACAGCTATGAAATAGACTATCTTCTATGACACACTTTCTTCTAACTGCGGCCGTCGCAGCTCTAGCCCTAGACCTAAACCTACCTGTAACATGAACCCAAACCCTAACCCTAACCCTAACCCTATCGCTAACCCTAACCTTATCCCTAACCCTAACCCTATCCTTAACCCTAACCCTAACCCTAATAATAAAGCTAATCCTTACCACAATCCTAATGCTAGCCCTAACCCTAACCCTATCTTTAAACGGAAGGTGTCTGATATATCAGAGCTTTGCGTTGTGTCCTAACCAAAATGCTACTGAACTCATTTTCCATGGGTAGTGAACGAACAGGAGCATAGCAGCATCTGAACTTTGCAGGACAATGAGCTGCGAGTGTGGGCTTTTCGCCGCTCTCTTTATTCCGGCAAAATAGCAGAGTCCGAAGATTTCCTGCAGCTACTGACTACTATGTCCTGTGGACAAAACTGTTGGTCCAACCTAGATATGCACATGAAGCTCACAGTCCACTGACTCTTTTCGACGGAATTTCCTTCTGCGAGAACAGCAAGGAATTCATGCACAGCTTCCAAACAACTAGGGAATCAGGATGTTTCATACAAGTGCCTTATTAGCACATTTCATCTCCAGCGGGTAACACTAGGTCAATGGACTCGTTTCAGTAGAGTGCGAAATGTAGGGGGTGCCGATAGAACCGACCGAGTTAGAACGTCATTTCAATGGGTTTTCTGTAAGATCACCTTGGGGGTAACTTTGCGAGCCAGAGAGTTCCGGAATCGCGTTCTGAAAAACAAAGAAGTGAACGGAAGCACAGGACTATGCCAACTCTGAACTAGAGTAAGCTTGGCTACCACTGTTTTCGCCAAATTGTGCGTGCTGCGGGGAAAGCGTATCCGGACGTTGGAAGGCCGCTAGGCCGTGCTACGTGACTTGGACTCCAAGTCTCTGAAGATCTAAGGGAATGTGGATCTCAGAGTAGCCTGTGGGGCTCCTGGTGG
Source organism: Desmodus rotundus (assembly GCF_022682495.2). Taxonomy (NCBI): domain Eukaryota; kingdom Metazoa; phylum Chordata; class Mammalia; order Chiroptera; family Phyllostomidae; genus Desmodus; species Desmodus rotundus. The sequence goes on from NW_026527187.1 coordinate 110,148, forward strand.
ATGATACTACATTCGTGAAGATTTGTTTGCTCCTCAAAATCACTCGGGAATCCACCTATTTCGTAGGAAGCGGGTTTTTTCCCAAAGCCGTCTCCGGGTTCAGCGTCTTCTCAATGTTCCCATCTCAGTAGGAGATGTGACGGGAGAAGAAGGCTGTAGCCTAAGAAACCATGGAGACAATACTACGTCCCTCGGACTCCACCAGTTCGTGAAGCGTTCAAGGAGGAAGAAGCGAAAAGTACCTCATGGGCCTACCGGGGCATTCATTCCACTCTGACAATACAGCAGTGACGAGTTTGCGCTCCCCTGCATCATTCAGGGATTACATCAAGTCGTGCGAAAAGTGTTCTCAACAAAAGCCATCCACACTATTTGACGTGTTATCAATGTTCTCATTGCAGTAGGAGATGAAAGCAGTGGTGTCTCACATAGTACGTACCCTTGTCAGCATCCTGCCCAAGTACCTTGCTGCAATATAGGATCTATGGCTCCTGTCATAGCCCAAGAGCTACGGAAATGATTTCCCGTCCGCAAAGGAGGGAATGTTAGCATAGCACTTTGTGGTCCTTGCAGGGGAATGAGCGTCCCCAGTAGAGTTTTCTCCTAGGTACTTTTTCCATCAGAAAAGCGTAGCCCCGGGAAGAAGAGAAGCAGCAGCCTACTGCCTCACTTTGACCATACAGTGTTTTTAACGTAGCAATGCATGCGCAGCTAGCAGTCCCCTTACTCTACTCGAGTCACTTTCTCTCACACAGCACAGGAGTGAACGGTTTGAAAGCTGCCAAGTTACTCGGGAACGAACATGTTCCTGTTAAGTGGCGTTCAGCAAAAACGCGGCACTAGATCAATGTGCTCATATCAGTTGAATTGGAAATGAGTGCCTTGTACCATATCACATACCCTCTTCAGAACCTATGATCAGCTATTTTGCTCTGTTTTCATTTACCTTGCTGTGTTTGAGTGCAAGGATCTACAGAATCACTTTCTCATCATGAACGCACTCCATGAAAGCATAGAACTATGACAGCTATGAAATAGACTATCTTCTATGACACACTTTCTTCTAACTGCGGCCGTCGCAGCTCTAGCCCTAGACCTAAACCTACCTGTAACATGAACCCAAACCCTAACCCTAACCCTAACCCTATCGCTAACCCTAACCTTATCCCTAACCCTAACCCTATCCTTAACCCTAACCCTAACCCTAATAATAAAGCTAATCCTTACCACAATCCTAATGCTAGCCCTAACCCTAACCCTATCTTTAAACGGAAGGTGTCTGATATATCAGAGCTTTGCGTTGTGTCCTAACCAAAATGCTACTGAAATCATTTTCCATGGGTAGTGAACGAACAGGAGCATAGCAGCATCTGAACTTTGCAGGACAATGAGCTGCGAGTGTGGGCTTTTCGCCGCTCTCTTTATTCCAGCAAAATAGCAGAGTCCGAAGATTTCCTGCAGCTACTGACTACTATGTCCTGTGGACAAAACTGTTGGTCCAACCTAGATATGCACATGAAGCTCACAGTCCACTGACTCTTTTCGACGGAATTTCCTTCTGCGAGAACAGCAAGGAATTCATGCACAGCTTCCAAACAACTAGGGAATCAGGATGTTTCATACAAGTGCCTTATTAGCACATTTCATCTCCAGCAGGTAACACTAGGTCAATGGACTCGTTTCAGTAGAGTGCGAAATGTAGGGGGTGCCGATAGAACCGGCCGAGTTAGAACGTCATTTCAATGGGTTTTCTGTAAGATCACCTTGGGGGTAACTTTGCGAGCCAGAGAGTTCCGGAATCGCGTTCCGAAAAACAAAGAAGTGAACGGAAGCACAGGACTATGCCAACTCTGAACTAGAGTAAGCTTGGCTACCACTGTTTTCGCCAAATTGTGCGTGCTGCGTGGAAAGCGTATCCGGACGTTGGAAGGCCGCTAGGCCGTGCTACGTGACTTGGACTCCAAGTCTCTGAAGATCTAAGGGAATGTGGATCTCAGAGTAGCCTGTGGGGCTCCTGGTGGATGATACTACATTCGTGAAGATTTGTTTGCTCCTCAAAATCACTCGGGAATCCACCTATTTCGTAGGAAGCGGGTTTTTTCCCAAAGCCGTCTCCGGGTTCAGCGTCTTCTCAATGTTCCCATCTCAGTAGGAGATGTGACGGGAGAAGAAGGCTGTAGCCTAAGAAACCATGGAGACAATACTACGTCCCTCGGACTCCACCCGTTCGTGAAGCGTTCAAGGAGGAAGAAGCGAAAAGTACCTCATGGGCCTACCGGGGCATTCATTCCACTCTGACAATACAGCAGTGACGAGTTTGCGCTCCCCTGCATCATTCAGGGATTACATCAAGTCGTGCGAAAAGTGTTCTCAACAAAAGCCATCCACACTATTTGACGTGTTATCAATGTTCTCATTGCAGTAGGAGATGAAAGCAGTGGTGTCTCACATAGTACGTACCCTTGTCAGCATCCTGCCCAAGTACCTTGCTGCAATATAGGATCTATGGCTCCTGTCATAGCCCAAGAGCTACGGAAATGATTTCCCGTCCGCAAAGGAGGGAATGTTAGCATAGCACTTTGTGGTCCTTGCAGGGGAATGAGCGTCCCCAGTAGAGTTTTCTCCTAGGTACTTTTTCCATCAGAAAAGCGTAGCCCCGGGAAGAAGAGAAGCAGCAGCCTACTGCCTCACTTTGACCATACAGTGTTTTTAACGTAGCAATGCATGCGCAGCTAGCAGTCCCCTTACTCTACTCGAGTCACTTTCTCTCACACAGCACAGGAGTGAACGGTTTGAAAGCTGCCAAGTTACTCGGGAACGAACATGTTCCTGTTAAGTGGCGTTCAGCAAAAACGCGGCACTAGATCAATGTGCTCATATCAGTTGAATTGGAAATGAGTGCCTTGTACCATATCACATACCCTCTTCAGAACCTATGATCAGCTATTTTGCTCTGTTTTCATTTACCTTGCTGTGTTTGAGTGCAAGGATCTACAGAATCACTTTCTCATCATGAACGCACTCCATGAAAGCATAGAACTATGACAGCTATGAAATAGACTATCTTCTATGACACACTTTCTTCTAACTGCGGCCGTCGCAGCTCTAGCCCTAGACCTAAACCTACCTGTAACATGAACCCAAACCCTAACCCTAACCCTAACCCTATCGCTAACCCTAACCTTATCCCTAACCCTAACCCTATCCTTAACCCTAACCCTAACCCTAATAATAAAGCTAATCCTTACCACAATCCTAATGCTAGCCCTAACCCTAACCCTATCTTTAAACGGAAGGTGTCTGATATATCAGAGCTTTGCGTTGTGTCCTAACCAAAATGCTACTGAACTCATTTTCCATGGGTAGTGAACGAACAGGAGCATAGCAGCATCTGAACTTTGCAGGACAATGAGCTGCGAGTGTGGGCTTTTCGCCGCTCTCTTTATTCCGGCAAAATAGCAGAGTCCGAAGATTTCCTGCAGCTACTGACTACTATGTCCTGTGGACAAAACTGTTGGTCCAACCTAGATATGCACATGAAGCTCACAGTCCACTGACTCTTTTCGACGGAATTTCCTTCTGCGAGAACAGCAAGGAATTCATGCACAGCTTCCAAACAACTAGGGAATCAGGATGTTTCATACAAGTGCCTTATTAGCACATTTCATCTCCAGCGGGTAACACTAGGTCAATGGACTCGTTTCAGTAGAGTGCGAAATGTAGGGGGTGCCGATAGAACCGACCGAGTTAGAACGTCATTTCAATGGGTTTTCTGTAAGATCACCTTGGGGGTAACTTTGCGAGCCAGAGAGTTCCGGAATCGCGTTCTGAAAAACAAAGAAGTGAACGGAAGCACAGGACTATGCCAACTCTGAACTAGAGTAAGCTTGGCTACCACTGTTTTCGCCAAATTGTGCGTGCTGCGGGGAAAGCGTATCCGGACGTTGGAAGGCCGCTAGGCCGTGCTACGTGACTTGGACTCCAAGTCTCTGAAGATCTAAGGGAATGTGGATCTCAGAGTAGCCTGTGGGGCTCCTGGTGGATGATACTACATTCGTGAAGATTTGTTTGCTCCTCAAAATCACTCGGGAATCCACCTATTTCGTAGGAAGCGGGTTTTTTCCCAAAGCCGTCTCCGGGTTCAGCGTCTTCTCAATGTTCCCATCTCAGTAGGAGATGTGACGGGAGAAGAAGGCTGTAGCCTAAGAAACCATGGAGACAATACTACGTCCCTCGGACTCCACCAGTTCGTGAAGCGTTCAAGGAGGAAGAAGCGAAAAGTACCTCATGGGCCTACCGGGGCATTCATTCCACTCTGACAATACAGCAGTGACGAGTTTGCGCTCCCCTGCATCATTCAGGGATTACATCAAGTCGTGCGAAAAGTGTTCTCAACAAAAGCCATCCACACTATTTGACGTGTTATCAATGTTCTCATTGCAGTAGGAGATGAAAGCAGTGGTGTCTCACATAGTACGTACCCTTGTCAGCATCCTGCCCAAGTACCTTGCTGCAATATAGGATCTATGGCTCCTGTCATAGCCCAAGAGCTACGGAAATGATTTCCCGTCCGCAAAGGAGGGAATGTTAGCATAGCACTTTGTGGTCCTTGCAGGGGAATGAGCGTCCCCAGTAGAGTTTTCTCCTAGGTACTTTTTCCATCAGAAAAGCGTAGCCCCGGGAAGAAGAGAAGCAGCAGCCTACTGCCTCACTTTGACCATACAGTGTTTTTAACGTAGCAATGCATGCGCAGCTAGCAGTCCCCTTACTCTACTCGAGTCACTTTCTCTCACACAGCACAGGAGTGAACGGTTTGAAAGCTGCCAAGTTACTCGGGAACGAACATGTTCCTGTTAAGTGGCGTTCAGCAAAAACGCGGCACTAGATCAATGTGCTCATATCAGTTGAATTGGAAATGAGTGCCTTGTACCATATCACATACCCTCTTCAGAACCTATGATCAGCTATTTTGCTCTGTTTTCATTTACCTTGCTGTGTTTGAGTGCAAGGATCTACAGAATCACTTTCTCATCATGAACGCACTCCATGAAAGCATAGAACTATGACAGCTATGAAATAGACTATCTTCTATGACACACTTTCTTCTAACTGCGGCCGTCGCAGCTCTAGCCCTAGACCTAAACCTACCTGTAACATGAACCCAAACCCTAACCCTAACCCTAACCCTATCGCTAACCCTAACCTTATCCCTAACCCTAACCCTATCCTTAACCCTAACCCTAACCCTAATAATAAAGCTAATCCTTACCACAATCCTAATGCTAGCCCTAACCCTAACCCTATCTTTAAACGGAAGGTGTCTGATATATCAGAGCTTTGCGTTGTGTCCTAACCAAAATGCTACTGAAATCATTTTCCATGGGTAGTGAACGAACAGGAGCATAGCAGCATCTGAACTTTGCAGGACAATGAGCTGCGAGTGTGGGCTTTTCGCCGCTCTCTTTATTCCAGCAAAATAGCAGAGTCCGAAGATTTCCTGCAGCTACTGACTACTATGTCCTGTGGACAAAACTGTTGGTCCAACCTAGATATGCACATGAAGCTCACAGTCCACTGACTCTTTTCGACGGAATTTCCTTCTGCGAGAACAGCAAGGAATTCATGCACAGCTTCCAAACAACTAGGGAATCAGGATGTTTCATACAAGTGCCTTATTAGCACATTTCATCTCCAGCAGGTAACACTAGGTCAATGGACTCGTTTCAGTAGAGTGCGAAATGTAGGGGGTGCCGATAGAACCGGCCGAGTTAGAACGTCATTTCAATGGGTTTTCTGTAAGATCACCTTGGGGGTAACTTTGCGAGCCAGAGAGTTCCGGAATCGCGTTCCGAAAAACAAAGAAGTGAACGGAAGCACAGGACTATGCCAACTCTGAACTAGAGTAAGCTTGGCTACCACTGTTTTCGCCAAATTGTGCGTGCTGCGTGGAAAGCGTATCCGGACGTTGGAAGGCCGCTAGGCCGTGCTACGTGACTTGGACTCCAAGTCTCTGAAGATCTAAGGGAATGTGGATCTCAGAGTAGCCTGTGGGGCTCCTGGTGGATGATACTACATTCGTGAAGATTTGTTTGCTCCTCAAAATCACTCGGGAATCCACCTATTTCGTAGGAAGCGGGTTTTTTCCCAAAGCCGTCTCCGGGTTCAGCGTCTTCTCAATGTTCCCATCTCAGTAGGAGATGTGACGGGAGAAGAAGGCTGTAGCCTAAGAAACCATGGAGACAATACTACGTCCCTCGGACTCCACCAGTTCGTGAAGCGTTCAAGGAGGAAGAAGCGAAAAGTACCTCATGGGCCTACCGGGGCATTCATTCCACTCTGACAATACAGCAGTGACGAGTTTGCGCTCCCCTGCATCATTCAGGGATTACATCAAGTCGTGCGAAAAGTGTTCTCAACAAAAGCCATCCACACTATTTGACGTGTTATCAATGTTCTCATTGCAGTAGGAGATGAAAGCAGTGGTGTCTCACATAGTACGTACCCTTGTCAGCATCCTGCCCAAGTACCTTGCTGCAATATAGGATCTATGGCTCCTGTCATAGCCCAAGAGCTACGGAAATGATTTCCCGTCCGCAAAGGAGGGAATGTTAGCATAGCACTTTGTGGTCCTTGCAGGGGAATGAGCGTCCCCAGTAGAGTTTTCTCCTAGGTACTTTTTCCCTCAGAAAAGCGTAGCCCCGGGAAGAAGAGAAGCAGCAGCCTACTGCCTCACTTTGACCATACAGTGTTTTTAACGTAGCAATGCATGCGCAGCTAGCAGTCCCCTTACTCTACTCGAGTCACTTTCTCTCACACAGCACAGGAGTGAACGGTTTGAAAGCTGCCAAGTTACTCGGGAACGAACATGTTCCTGTTAAGTGGCGTTCAGCAAAAACGCGGCACTAGATCAATGTGCTCATATCAGTTGAATTGGAAATGAGTGCCTTGTACCATATCACATACCCTCTTCAGAACCTATGATCAGCTATTTTGCTCTGTTTTCATTTACCTTGCTGTGTTTGAGTGCAAGGATCTACAGAATCACTTTCTCATCATGAACGCACTCCATGAATGCATAGAACTATGACAGCTATGAAATAGACTATCTTCTATGACACACTTTCTTGTAACTGCGGCCGTCGCAGCTCTAGCCCTAGACCTAAACCTACCTGTAACATGAACCCAAACCCTAACCCTAACCCTAACCCTATCGCTAACCCTAACCTTATCCCTAACCCTAACCCTATCCTTAACCCTAACCCTAACCCTAATAATAAAGCTAATCCTTACCACAATCCTAATGCTAGCCCTAACCCTAACCCTATCTTTAAACGGAAGGTGTCTGATATATCAGAGCTTTGCGTTGTGTCCTAACCAAAATGCTACTGAAATCATTTTCCATGGGTAGTGAACGAACAGGAGCATAGCAGCATCTGAACTTTGCAGGACAATGAGCTGCGAGTGTGGGCTTTTCGCCGCTCTCTTTATTCCAGCAAAATAGCAGAGTCCGAAGATTTCCTGCAGCTACTGACTACTATGTCCTGTGGACAAAACTGTTGGTCCAACCTAGATATGCACATGAAGCTCACAGTCCACTGACTCTTTTCGACGGAATTTCCTTCTGCGAGAACAGCAAGGAATTCATGCACAGCTTCCAAACAACTAGGGAATCAGGATGTTTCATACAAGTGCCTTATTAGCACATTTCATCTCCAGCAGGTAACACTAGGTCAATGGACTCGTTTCAGTAGAGTGCGAAATGTAGGGGGTGCCGATAGAACCGGCCGAGTTAGAACGTCATTTCAATGGGTTTTCTGTAAGATCACCTTGGGGGTAACTTTGCGAGCCAGAGAGTTCCGGAATCGCGTTCCGAAAAACAAAGAAGTGAACGGAAGCACAGGACTATGCCAACTCTGAACTAGAGTAAGCTTGGCTACCACTGTTTTCGCCAAATTGTGCGTGCTGCGTGGAAAGCGTATCCGGACGTTGGAAGGCCGCTAGGCCGTGCTACGTGACTTGGACTCCAAGTCTCTGAAGATCTAAGGGAATGTGGATCTCAGAGTAGCCTGTGGGGCTCCTGGTGGATGATACTACATTCGTGAAGATTTGTTTGCTCCTCAAAATCACTCGGGAATCCACCTATTTCGTAGGAAGCGGGTTTTTTCCCAAAGCCGTCTCCGGGTTCAGCGTCTTCTCAATGTTCCCATCTCAGTAGGAGATGTGACGGGAGAAGAAGGCTGTAGCCTAAGAAACCATGGAGACAATACTACGTCCCTCGGACTCCACCCGTTCGTGAAGCGTTCAAGGAGGAAGAAGCGAAAAGTACCTCATGGGCCTACCGGGGCATTCATTCCACTCTGACAATACAGCAGTGACGAGTTTGCGCTCCCCTGCATCATTCAGGGATTACATCAAGTCGTGCGAAAAGTGTTCTCAACAAAAGCCATCCACACTATTTGACGTGTTATCAATGTTCTCATTGCAGTAGGAGATGAAAGCAGTGGTGTCTCACATAGTACGTACCCTTGTCAGCATCCTGCCCAAGTACCTTGCTGCAATATAGGATCTATGGCTCCTGTCATAGCCCAAGAGCTACGGAAATGATTTCCCGTCCGCAAAGGAGGGAATGTTAGCATAGCACTTTGTGGTCCTTGCAGGGGAATGAGCGTCCCCAGTAGAGTTTTCTCCTAGGTACTTTTTCCATCAGAAAAGCGTAGCCCCGGGAAGAAGAGAAGCAGCAGCCTACTGCCTCACTTTGACCATACAGTGTTTTTAACGTAGCAATGCATGCGCAGCTAGCAGTCCCCTTACTCTACTCGAGTCACTTTCTCTCACACAGCACAGGAGTGAACGGTTTGAAAGCTGCCAAGTTACTCGGGAACGAACATGTTCCTGTTAAGTGGCGTTCAGCAAAAACGCGGCACTAGATCAATGTGCTCATATCAGTTGAATTGGAAATGAGTGCCTTGTACCATATCACATACCCTCTTCAGAACCTATGATCAGCTATTTTGCTCTGTTTTCATTTACCTTGCTGTGTTTGAGTGCAAGGATCTACAGAATCACTTTCTCATCATGAACGCACTCCATGAAAGCATAGAACTATGACAGCTATGAAATAGACTATCTTCTATGACACACTTTCTTCTAACTGCGGCCGTCGCAGCTCTAGCCCTAGACCTAAACCTACCTGTAACATGAACCCAAACCCTAACCCTAACCCTAACCCTATCGCTAACCCTAACCTTATCCCTAACCCTAACCCTATCCTTAACCCTAACCCTAACCCTAATAATAAAGCTAATCCTTACCACAATCCTAATGCTAGCCCTAACCCTAACCCTATCTTTAAACGGAAGGTGTCTGATATATCAGAGCTTTGCGTTGTGTCCTAACCAAAATGCTACTGAACTCATTTTCCATGGGTAGTGAACGAACAGGAGCATAGCAGCATCTGAACTTTGCAGGACAATGAGCTGCGAGTGTGGGCTTTTCGCCGCTCTCTTTATTCCGGCAAAATAGCAGAGTCCGAAGATTTCCTGCAGCTACTGACTACTATGTCCTGTGGACAAAACTGTTGGTCCAACCTAGATATGCACATGAAGCTCACAGTCCACTGACTCTTTTCGACGGAATTTCCTTCTGCGAGAACAGCAAGGAATTCATGCACAGCTTCCAAACAACTAGGGAATCAGGATGTTTCATACAAGTGCCTTATTAGCACATTTCATCTCCAGCGGGTAACACTAGGTCAATGGACTCGTTTCAGTAGAGTGCGAAATGTAGGGGGTGCCGATAGAACCGACCGAGTTAGAACGTCATTTCAATGGGTTTTCTGTAAGATCACCTTGGGGGTAACTTTGCGAGCCAGAGAGTTCCGGAATCGCGTTCTGAAAAACAAAGAAGTGAACGGAAGCACAGGACTATGCCAACTCTGAACTAGAGTAAGCTTGGCTACCACTGTTTTCGCCAAATTGTGCGTGCTGCGGGGAAAGCGTATCCGGACGTTGGAAGGCCGCTAGGCCGTGCTACGTGACTTGGACTCCAAGTCTCTGAAGATCTAAGGGAATGTGGATCTCAGAGTAGCCTGTGGGGCTCCTGGTGGATGATACTACATTCGTGAAGATTTGTTTGCTCCTCAAAATCACTCGGGAATCCACCTATTTCGTAGGAAGCGGGTTTTTTCCCAAAGCCGTCTCCGGGTTCAGCGTCTTCTCAATGTTCCCATCTCAGTAGGAGATGTGACGGGAGAAGAAGGCTGTAGCCTAAGAAACCATGGAGACAATACTACGTCCCTCGGACTCCACCCGTTCGTGAAGCGTTCAAGGAGGAAGAAGCGAAAAGTACCTCATGGGCCTACCGGGGCATTCATTCCACTCTGACAATACAGCAGTGACGAGTTTGCGCTCCCCTGCATCATTCAGGGATTACATCAAGTCGTGCGAAAAGTGTTCTCAACAAAAGCCATCCACACTATTTGACGTGTTATCAATGTTCTCATTGCAGTAGGAGATGAAAGCAGTGGTGTCTCACATAGTACGTACCCTTGTCAGCATCCTGCCCAAGTACCTTGCTGCAATATAGGATCTATGGCTCCTGTCATAGCCCAAGAGCTACGGAAATGATTTCCCGTCCGCAAAGGAGGGAATGTTAGCATAGCACTTTGTGGTCCTTGCAGGGGAATGAGCGTCCCCAGTAGAGTTTTCTCCTAGGTACTTTTTCCATCAGAAAAGCGTAGCCCCGGGAAGAAGAGAAGCAGCAGCCTACTGCCTCACTTTGACCATACAGTGTTTTTAACGTAGCAATGCATGCGCAGCTAGCAGTCCCCTTACTCTACTCGAGTCACTTTCTCTCACACAGCACAGGAGTGAACGGTTTGAAAGCTGCCAAGTTACTCGGGAACGAACATGTTCCTGTTAAGTGGCGTTCAGCAAAAACGCGGCACTAGATCAATGTGCTCATATCAGTTGAATTGGAAATGAGTGCCTTGTACCATATCACATACCCTCTTCAGAACCTATGATCAGCTATTTTGCTCTGTTTTCATTTACCTTGCTGTGTTTGAGTGCAAGGATCTACAGAATCACTTTCTCATCATGAACGCACTCCATGAAAGCATAGAACTATGACAGCTATGAAATAGACTATCTTCTATGACACACTTTCTTCTAACTGCGGCCGTCGCAGCTCTAGCCCTAGACCTAAACCTACCTGTAACATGAACCCAAACCCTAACCCTAACCCTAACCCTATCGCTAACCCTAACCTTATCCCTAACCCTAACCCTATCCTTAACCCTAACCCTAACCCTAATAATAAAGCTAATCCTTACCACAATCCTAATGCTAGCCCTAACCCTAACCCTATCTTTAAACGGAAGGTGTCTGATATATCAGAGCTTTGCGTTGTGTCCTAACCAAAATGCTACTGAAATCATTTTCCATGGGTAGTGAACGAACAGGAGCATAGCAGCATCTGAACTTTGCAGGACAATGAGCTGCGAGTGTGGGCTTTTCGCCGCTCTCTTTATTCCAGCAAAATAGCAGAGTCCGAAGATTTCCTGCAGCTACTGACTACTATGTCCTGTGGACAAAACTGTTGGTCCAACCTAGATATGCACATGAAGCTCACAGTCCACTGACTCTTTTCGACGGAATTTCCTTCTGCGAGAACAGCAAGGAATTCATGCACAGCTTCCAAACAACTAGGGAATCAGGATGTTTCATACAAGTGCCTTATTAGCACATTTCATCTCCAGCAGGTAACACTAGGTCAATGGACTCGTTTCAGTAGAGTGCGAAATGTAGGGGGTGCCGATAGAACCGGCCGAGTTAGAACGTCATTTCAATGGGTTTTCTGTAAGATCACCTTGGGGGTAACTTTGCGAGCCAGAGAGTTCCGGAATCGCGTTCCGAAAAACAAAGAAGTGAACGGAAGCACAGGACTATGCCAACTCTGAACTAGAGTAAGCTTGGCTACCACTGTTTTCGCCAAATTGTGCGTGCTGCGTGGAAAGCGTATCCGGACGTTGGAAGGCCGCTAGGCCGTGCTACGTGACTTGGACTCCAAGTCTCTGAAGATCTAAGGGAATGTGGATCTCAGAGTAGCCTGTGGGGCTCCTGGTGGATGATACTACATTCGTGAAGATTTGTTTGCTCCTCAAAATCACTCGGGAATCCACCTATTTCGTAGGAAGCGGGTTTTTTCCCAAAGCCGTCTCCGGGTTCAGCGTCTTCTCAATGTTCCCATCTCAGTAGGAGATGTGACGGGAGAAGAAGGCTGTAGCCTAAGAAACCATGGAGACAATACTACGTCCCTCGGACTCCACCAGTTCGTGAAGCGTTCAAGGAGGAAGAAGCGAAAAGTACCTCATGGGCCTACCGGGGCATTCATTCCACTCTGACAATACAGCAGTGACGAGTTTGCGCTCCCCTGCATCATTCAGGGATTACATCAAGTCGTGCGAAAAGTGTTCTCAACAAAAGCCATCCACACTATTTGACGTGTTATCAATGTTCTCATTGCAGTAGGAGATGAAAGCAGTGGTGTCTCACATAGTACGTACCCTTGTCAGCATCCTGCCCAAGTACCTTGCTGCAATATAGGATCTATGGCTCCTGTCATAGCCCAAGAGCTACGGAAATGATTTCCCGTCCGCAAAGGAGGGAATGTTAGCATAGCACTTTGTGGTCCTTGCAGGGGAATGAGCGTCCCCAGTAGAGTTTTCTCCTAGGTACTTTTTCCCTCAGAAAAGCGTAGCCCCGGGAAGAAGAGAAGCAGCAGCCTACTGCCTCACTTTGACCATACAGTGTTTTTAACGTAGCAATGCATGCGCAGCTAGCAGTCCCCTTACTCTACTCGAGTCACTTTCTCTCACACAGCACAGGAGTGAACGGTTTGAAAGCTGCCAAGTTACTCGGGAACGAACATGTTCCTGTTAAGTGGCGTTCAGCAAAAACGCGGCACTAGATCAATGTGCTCATATCAGTTGAATTGGAAATGAGTGCCTTGTACCATATCACATACCCTCTTCAGAACCTATGATCAGCTATTTTGCTCTGTTTTCATTTACCTTGCTGTGTTTGAGTGCAAGGATCTACAGAATCACTTTCTCATCATGAACGCACTCCATGAATGCATAGAACTATGACAGCTATGAAATAGACTATCTTCTATGACACACTTTCTTGTAACTGCGGCCGTCGCAGCTCTAGCCCTAGACCTAAACCTACCTGTAACATGAACCCAAACCCTAACCCTAACCCTAACCCTATCGCTAACCCTAACCTTATCCCTAACCCTAACCCTATCCTTAACCCTAACCCTAACCCTAATAATAAAGCTAATCCTTACCACAATCCTAATGCTAGCCCTAACCCTAACCCTATCTTTAAACGGAAGGTGTCTGATATATCAGAGCTTTGCGTTGTGTCCTAACCAAAATGCTACTGAAATCATTTTCCATGGGTAGTGAACGAACAGGAGCATAGCAGCATCTGAACTTTGCAGGACAATGAGCTGCGAGTGTGGGCTTTTCGCCGCTCTCTTTATTCCAGCAAAATAGCAGAGTCCGAAGATTTCCTGCAGCTACTGACTACTATGTCCTGTGGACAAAACTGTTGGTCCAACCTAGATATGCACATGAAGCTCACAGTCCACTGACTCTTTTCGACGGAATTTCCTTCTGCGAGAACAGCAAGGAATTCATGCACAGCTTCCAAACAACTAGGGAATCAGGATGTTTCATACAAGTGCCTTATTAGCACATTTCATCTCCAGCAGGTAACACTAGGTCAATGGACTCGTTTCAGTAGAGTGCGAAATGTAGGGGGTGCCGATAGAACCGGCCGAGTTAGAACGTCATTTCAATGGGTTTTCTGTAAGATCACCTTGGGGGTAACTTTGCGAGCCAGAGAGTTCCGGAATCGCGTTCCCAAAAACAAAGAAGTGAACGGAAGCACAGGACTATGCCAACTCTGAACTAGAGTAAGCTTGGCTACCACTGTTTTCGCCAAATTGTGCGTGCTGCGGGGAAAGCGTATCCGGACGTTGGAAGGCCGCTAGGCCGTGCTACGTGACTTGGACTCCAAGTCTCTGAAGATCTAAGGGAATGTGGATCTCAGAGTAGCCTGTGGGGCTCCTGGTGGATGATACTACATTCGTGAAGATTTGTTTGCTCCTCAAAATCACTCGGGAATCCACCTATTTCGTAGGAAGCGGGTTTTTTCCCAAAGCCGTCTCCGGGTTCAGCGTCTTCTCAATGTTCCCATCTCGGTAGGAGATGTGACGGGAGAAGAAGGCTGTAGCCTAAGAAACCATGGAGACAATACTACGTCCCTCGGACTCCACCCGTTCGTGAAGCGTTCAAGGAGGAAGAAGCGAAAAGTACCTCATGGGCCTACCGGGGCATTCATTCCACTCTGACAATACAGCAGTGACGAGTTTGCGCTCCCCTGCATCATTCAGGGATTACATCAAGTCGTGCGAAAAGTGTTCTCAACAAAAGCCATCCACACTATTTGACGTGTTATCAATGTTCTCATTGCAGTAGGAGATGAAAGCAGTGGTGTCTCACATAGTACGTACCCTTGTCAGCATCCTGCCCAAGTACCTTGCTGCAATATAGGATCTATGGCTCCTGTCATAGCCCAAGAGCTACGGAAATGATTTCCCGTCCGCAAAGGAGGGAATGTTAGCATAGCACTTTGTGGTCCTTGCAGGGGAATGAGCGTCCCCAGTAGAGTTTTCTCCTAGGTACTTTTTCCATCAGAAAAGCGTAGCCCCGGGAAGAAGAGAAGCAGCAGCCTACTGCCTCACTTTGACCATACAGTGTTTTTAACGTAGCAATGCATGCGCAGCTAGCAGTCCCCTTACTCTACTCGAGTCACTTTCTCTCACACAGCACAGGAGTGAACGGTTTGAAAGCTGCCAAGTTACTCGGGAACGAACATGTTCCTGTTAAGTGGCGTTCAGCAAAAACGCGGCACTAGATCAATGTGCTCATATCAGTTGAATTGGAAATGAGTGCCTTGTACCATATCACATACCCTCTTCAGAACCTATGATCAGCTATTTTGCTCTGTTTTCATTTACCTTGCTGTGTTTGAGTGCAAGGATCTACAGAATCACTTTCTCATCATGAACGCACTCCATGAATGCATAGAACTATGACAGCTATGAAATAGACTATCTTCTATGACACACTTTCTTGTAACTGCGGCCGTCGCAGCTCTAGCCCTAGACCTAAACCTACCTGTAACATGAACCCAAACCCTAACCCTAACCCTAACCCTATCGCTAACCCTAACCTTATCCCTAACCCTAACCCTATCCTTAACCCTAACCCTAACCCTAATAATAAAGCTAATCCTTACCACAATCCTAATGCTAGCCCTAACCCTAACCCTATCTTTAAACGGAAGGTGTCTGATATATCAGAGCTTTGCGTTGTGTCCTAACCAAAATGCTACTGAAATCATTTTCCATGGGTAGTGAACGAACAGGAGCATAGCAGCATCTGAACTTTGCAGGACAATGAGCTGCGAGTGTGGGCTTTTCGCCGCTCTCTTTATTCCAGCAAAATAGCAGAGTCCGAAGATTTCCTGCAGCTACTGACTACTATGTCCTGTGGACAAAACTGTTGGTCCAACCTAGATATGCACATGAAGCTCACAGTCCACTGACTCTTTTCGACGGAATTTCCTTCTGCGAGAACAGCAAGGAATTCATGCACAGCTTCCAAACAACTAGGGAATCAGGATGTTTCATACAAGTGCCTTATTAGCACATTTCATCTCCAGCAGGTAACACTAGGTCAATGGACTCGTTTCAGTAGAGTGCGAAATGTAGGGGGTGCCGATAGAACCGGCCGAGTTAGAACGTCATTTCAATGGGTTTTCTGTAAGATCACCTTGGGGGTAACTTTGCGAGCCAGAGAGTTCCGGAATCGCGTTCCCAAAAACAAAGAAGTGAACGGAAGCACAGGACTATGCCAACTCTGAACTAGAGTAAGCTTGGCTACCACTGTTTTCGCCAAATTGTGCGTGCTGCGGGGAAAGCGTATCCGGACGTTGGAAGGCCGCTAGGCCGTGCTACGTGACTTGGACTCCAAGTCTCTGAAGATCTAAGGGAATGTGGATCTCAGAGTAGCCTGTGGGGCTCCTGGTGGATGATACTACATTCGTGAAGATTTGTTTGCTCCTCAAAATCACTCGGGAATCCACCTATTTCGTAGGAAGCGGGTTTTTTCCCAAAGCCGTCTCCGGGTTCAGCGTCTTCTCAATGTTCCCATCTCAGTAGGAGATGTGACGGGAGAAGAAGGCTGTAGCCTAAGAAACCATGGAGACAATACTACGTCCCTCGGACTCCACCCGTTCGTGAAGCGTTCAAGGAGGAAGAAGCGAAAAGTACCTCATGGGCCTACCGGGGCATTCATTCCACTCTGACAATACAGCAGTGACGAGTTTGCGCTCCCCTGCATCATTCAGGGATTACATCAAGTCGTGCGAAAAGTGTTCTCAACAAAAGCCATCCACACTATTTGACGTGTTATCAATGTTCTCATTGCAGTAGGAGATGAAAGCAGTGGTGTCTCACATAGTACGTACCCTTGTCAGCATCCTGCCCAAGTACCTTGCTGCAATATAGGATCTATGGCTCCTGTCATAGCCCAAGAGCTACGGAAATGATTTCCCGTCCGCAAAGGAGGGAATGTTAGCATAGCACTTTGTGGTCCTTGCAGGGGAATGAGCGTCCCCAGTAGAGTTTTCTCCTAGGTACTTTTTCCATCAGAAAAGCGTAGCCCCGGGAAGAAGAGAAGCAGCAGCCTACTGCCTCACTTTGACCATACAGTGTTTTTAACGTAGCAATGCATGCGCAGCTAGCAGTCCCCTTACTCTACTCGAGTCACTTTCTCTCACACAGCACAGGAGTGAACGGTTTGAAAGCTGCCAAGTTACTCGGGAACGAACATGTTCCTGTTAAGTGGCGTTCAGCAAAAACGCGGCACTAGATCAATGTGCTCATATCAGTTGAATTGGAAATGAGTGCCTTGTACCATATCACATACCCTCTTCAGAACCTATGATCAGCTATTTTGCTCTGTTTTCATTTACCTTGCTGTGTTTGAGTGCAAGGATCTACAGAATCACTTTCTCATCATGAACGCACTCCATGAATGCATAGAACTATGACAGCTATGAAATAGACTATCTTCTATGACACACTTTCTTGTAACTGCGGCCGTCGCAGCTCTAGCCCTAGACCTAAACCTACCTGTAACATGAACCCAAACCCTAACCCTAACCCTAACCCTATCGCTAACCCTAACCTTATCCCTAACCCTAACCCTATCCTTAACCCTAACCCTAACCCTAATAATAAAGCTAATCCTTACCACAATCCTAATGCTAGCCCTAACCCTAACCCTATCTTTAAACGGAAGGTGTCTGATATATCAGAGCTTTGCGTTGTGTCCTAACCAAAATGCTACTGAAATCATTTTCCATGGGTAGTGAACGAACAGGAGCATAGCAGCATCTGAACTTTGCAGGACAATGAGCTGCGAGTGTGGGCTTTTCGCCGCTCTCTTTATTCCAGCAAAATAGCAGAGTCCGAAGATTTCCTGCAGCTACTGACTACTATGTCCTGTGGACAAAACTGTTGGTCCAACCTAGATATGCACATGAAGCTCACAGTCCACTGACTCTTTTCGACGGAATTTCCTTCTGCGAGAACAGCAAGGAATTCATGCACAGCTTCCAAACAACTAGGGAATCAGGATGTTTCATACAAGTGCCTTATTAGCACATTTCATCTCCAGCGGGTAACACTAGGTCAATGGACTCGTTTCAGTAGAGTGCGAAATGTAGGGGGTGCCGATAGAACCGGCCGAGTTAGAACGTCATTTCAATGGGTTTTCTGTAAGATCACCTTGGGGGTAACTTTGCGAGCCAGAGAGTTCCGGAATCGCGTTCCCAAAAACAAAGAAGTGAACGGAAGCACAGGACTATGCCAACTCTGAACTAGAGTAAGCTTGGCTACCACTGTTTTCGCCAAATTGTGCGTGCTGCGGGGAAAGCGTATCCGGACGTTGGAAGGCCGCTAGGCCGTGCTACGTGACTTGGACTCCAAGTCTCTGAAGATCTAAGGGAATGTGGATCTCAGAGTAGCCTGTGGGGCTCCTGGTGGATGATACTACATTCGTGAAGATTTGTTTGCTCCTCAAAATCACTCGGGAATCCACCTATTTCGTAGGAAGCGGGTTTTTTCCCAAAGCCGTCTCCGGGTTCAGCGTCTTCTCAATGTTCCCATCTCAGTAGGAGATGTGACGGGAGAAGAAGGCTGTAGCCTAAGAAACCATGGAGACAATACTACGTCCCTCGGACTCCACCCGTTCGTGAAGCGTTCAAGGAGGAAGAAGCGAAAAGTACCTCATGGGCCTACCGGGGCATTCATTCCACTCTGACAATACAGCAGTGACGAGTTTGCGCTCCCCTGCATCATTCAGGGATTACATCAAGTCGTGCGAAAAGTGTTCTCAACAAAAGCCATCCACACTATTTGACGTGTTATCAATGTTCTCATTGCAGTAGGAGATGAAAGCAGTGGTGTCTCACATAGTACGTACCCTTGTCAGCATCCTGCCCAAGTACCTTGCTGCAATATAGGATCTATGGCTCCTGTCATAGCCCAAGAGCTACGGAAATGATTTCCCGTCCGCAAAGGAGGGAATGTTAGCATAGCACTTTGTGGTCCTTGCAGGGGAATGAGCGTCCCCAGTAGAGTTTTCTCCTAGGTACTTTTTCCATCAGAAAAGCGTAGCCCCGGGAAGAAGAGAAGCAGCAGCCTACTGCCTCACTTTGACCATACAGTGTTTTTAACGTAGCAATGCATGCGCAGCTAGCAGTCCCCTTACTCTACTCGAGTCACTTTCTCTCACACAGCACAGGAGTGAACGGTTTGAAAGCTGCCAAGTTACTCGGGAACGAACATGTTCCTGTTAAGTGGCGTTCAGCAAAAACGCGGCACTAGATCAATGTGCTCATATCAGTTGAATTGGAAATGAGTGCCTTGTACCATATCACATACCCTCTTCAGAACCTATGATCAGCTATTTTGCTCTGTTTTCATTTACCTTGCTGTGTTTGAGTGCAAGGATCTACAGAATCACTTTCTCATCATGAACGCACTCCATGAATGCATAGAACTATGACAGCTATGAAATAGACTATCTTCTATGACACACTTTCTTCTAACTGCGGCCGTCGCAGCTCTAGCCCTAGACCTAAACCTACCTGTAACATGAACCCAAACCCTAACCCTAACCCTAACCCTATCGCTAACCCTAACCTTATCCCTAACCCTAACCCTATCCTTAACCCTAACCCTAACCCTAATAATAAAGCTAATCCTTACCACAATCCTAATGCTAGCCCTAACCCTAACCCTATCTTTAAACGGAAGGTGTCTGATATATCAGAGCTTTGCGTTGTGTCCTAACCAAAATGCTACTGAAATCATTTTCCATGGGTAGTGAACGAACAGGAGCATAGCAGCATCTGAACTTTGCAGGACAATGAGCTGCGAGTGTGGGCTTTTCGCCGCTCTCTTTATTCCAGCAAAATAGCAGAGTCCGAAGATTTCCTGCAGCTACTGACTACTATGTCCTGTGGACAAAACTGTTGGTCCAACCTAGATATGCACATGAAGCTCACAGTCCACTGACTCTTTTCGACGGAATTTCCTTCTGCGAGAACAGCAAGGAATTCATGCACAGCTTCCAAACAACTAGGGAATCAGGATGTTTCATACAAGTGCCTTATTAGCACATTTCATCTCCAGCAGGTAACACTAGGTCAATGGACTCGTTTCAGTAGAGTGCGAAATGTAGGGGGTGCCGATAGAACCGGCCGAGTTAGAACGTCATTTCAATGGGTTTTCTGTAAGATCACCTTGGGGGTAACTTTGCGAGCCAGAGAGTTCCGGAATCGCGTTCCCAAAAACAAAGAAGTGAACGGAAGCACAGGACTATGCCAACTCTGAACTAGAGTAAGCTTGGCTACCACTGTTTTCGCCAAATTGTGCGTGCTGCGGGGAAAGCGTATCCGGACGTTGGAAGGCCGCTAGGCCGTGCTACGTGACTTGGACTCCAAGTCTCTGAAGATCTAAGGGAATGTGGATCTCAGAGTAGCCTGTGGGGCTCCTGGTGGATGATACTACATTCGTGAAGATTTGTTTGCTCCTCAAAATCACTCGGGAATCCACCTATTTCGTAGGAAGCGGGTTTTTTCCCAAAGCCGTCTCCGGGTTCAGCGTCTTCTCAATGTTCCCATCTCGGTAGGAGATGTGACGGGAGAAGAAGGCTGTAGCCTAAGAAACCATGGAGACAATACTACGTCCCTCGGACTCCACCCGTTCGTGAAGCGTTCAAGGAGGAAGAAGCGAAAAGTACCTCATGGGCCTACCGGGGCATTCATTCCACTCTGACAATACAGCAGTGACGAGTTTGCGCTCCCCTGCATCATTCAGGGATTACATCAAGTCGTGCGAAAAGTGTTCTCAACAAAAGCCATCCACACTATTTGACGTGTTATCAATGTTCTCATTGCAGTAGGAGATGAAAGCAGTGGTGTCTCACATAGTACGTACCCTTGTCAGCATCCTGCCCAAGTACCTTGCTGCAATATAGGATCTATGGCTCCTGTCATAGCCCAAGAGCTACGGAAATGATTTCCCGTCCGCAAAGGAGGGAATGTTAGCATAGCACTTTGTGGTCCTTGCAGGGGAATGAGCGTCCCCAGTAGAGTTTTCTCCTAGGTACTTTTTCCATCAGAAAAGCGTAGCCCCGGGAAGAAGAGAAGCAGCAGCCTACTGCCTCACTTTGACCATACAGTGTTTTTAACGTAGCAATGCATGCGCAGCTAGCAGTCCCCTTACTCTACTCGAGTCACTTTCTCTCACACAGCACAGGAGTGAACGGTTTGAAAGCTGCCAAGTTACTCGGGAACGAACATGTTCCTGTTAAGTGGCGTTCAGCAAAAACGCGGCACTAGATCAATGTGCTCATATCAGTTGAATTGGAAATGAGTGCCTTGTACCATATCACATACCCTCTTCAGAACCTATGATCAGCTATTTTGCTCTGTTTTCATTTACCTTGCTGTGTTTGAGTGCAAGGATCTACAGAATCACTTTCTCATCATGAACGCACTCCATGAAAGCATAGAACTATGACAGCTATGAAATAGACTATCTTCTATGACACACTTTCTTCTAACTGCGGCCGTCGCAGCTCTAGCCCTAGACCTAAACCTACCTGTAACATGAACCCAAACCCTAACCCTAACCCTAACCCTATCGCTAACCCTAACCTTATCCCTAACCCTAACCCTATCCTTAACCCTAACCCTAACCCTAATAATAAAGCTAATCCTTACCACAATCCTAATGCTAGCCCTAACCCTAACCCTATCTTTAAACGGAAGGTGTCTGATATATCAGAGCTTTGCGTTGTGTCCTAACCAAAATGCTACTGAAATCATTTTCCATGGGTAGTGAACGAACAGGAGCATAGCAGCATCTGAACTTTGCAGGACAATGAGCTGCGAGTGTGGGCTTTTCGCCGCTCTCTTTATTCCAGCAAAATAGCAGAGTCCGAAGATTTCCTGCAGCTACTGACTACTATGTCCTGTGGACAAAACTGTTGGTCCAACCTAGATATGCACATGAAGCTCACAGTCCACTGACTCTTTTCGACGGAATTTCCTTCAGCGAGAACAGCAAGGAATTCATGCACAGCTTCCAAACAACTAGGGAATCAGGATGTTTCATACAAGTGCCTTATTAGCACATTTCATCTCCAGCGGGTAACACTAGGTCAATGGACTCGTTTCAGTAGAGTGCGAAATGTAGGGGGTGCCGATAGAACCGGCCGAGTTAGAACGTCATTTCAATGGGTTTTCTGTAAGATCACCTTGGGGGTAACTTTGCGAGCCAGAGAGTTCCGGAATCGCGTTCCCAAAAACAAAGAAGTGAACGGAAGCACAGGACTATGCCAACTCTGAACTAGAGTAAGCTTGGCTACCACTGTTTTCGCCAAATTGTGCGTGCTGCGGGGAAAGCGTATCCGGACGTTGGAAGGCCGCTAGGCCGTGCTACGTGACTTGGACTCCAAGTCTCTGAAGATCTAAGGGAATGTGGATCTCAGAGTAGCCTGTGGGGCTCCTGGTGGATGATACTACATTCGTGAAGATTTGTTTGCTCCTCAAAATCACTCGGCAATCCACCTATTTCGTAGGAAGCGGGTTTTTTCCCAAAGCCGTCTCCGGGTTCAGCGTCTTCTCAATGTTCCCATCTCAGTAGGAGATGTGACGGGAGAAGAAGGCTGTAGCCTAAGAAACCATGGAGACAATACTACGTCCCTCGGACTCCACCCGTTCGTGAAGCGTTCAAGGAGGAAGAAGCGAAAAGTACCTCATGGGCCTACCGGGGCATTCATTCCACTCTGACAATACAGCAGTGACGAGTTTGCGCTCCCCTGCATCATTCAGGGATTACATCAAGTCGTGCGAAAAGTGTTCTCAACAAAAGCCATCCACACTATTTGACGTGTTATCAATGTTCTCATTGCAGTAGGAGATGAAAGCAGTGGTGTCTCACATAGTACGTACCCTTGTCAGCATCCTGCCCAAGTACCTTGCTGCAATATAGGATCTATGGCTCCTGTCATAGCCCAAGAGCTACGGAAATGATTTCCCGTCCGCAAAGGAGGGAATGTTAGCATAGCACTTTGTGGTCCTTGCAGGGGAATGAGCGTCCCCAGTAGAGTTTTCTCCTAGGTACTTTTTCCATCAGAAAAGCGTAGCCCCGGGAAGAAGAGAAGCAGCAGCCTACTGCCTCACTTTGACCATACAGTGTTTTTAACGTAGCAATGCATGCGCAGCTAGCAGTCCCCTTACTCTACTCGAGTCACTTTCTCTCACACAGCACAGGAGTGAACGGTTTGAAAGCTGCCAAGTTACTCGGGAACGAACATGTTCCTGTTAAGTGGCGTTCAGCAAAAACGCGGCACTAGATCAATGTGCTCATATCAGTTGAATTGGAAATGAGTGCCTTGTACCATATCACATACCCTCTTCAGAACCTATGATCAGCTATTTTGCTCTGTTTTCATTTACCTTGCTGTGTTTGAGTGCAAGGATCTACAGAATCACTTTCTCATCATGAACGCACTCCATGAAAGCATAGAACTATGACAGCTATGAAATAGACTATCTTCTATGACACACTTTCTTGTAACTGCGGCCGTCGCAGCTCTAGCCCTAGACCTAAACCTACCTGTAACATGAACCCAAACCCTAACCCTAACCCTAACCCTATCGCTAACCCTAACCTTATCCCTAACCCTAACCCTATCCTTAACCCTAACCCTAACCCTAATAATAAAGCTAATCCTTACCACAATCCTAATGCTAGCCCTAACCCTAACCCTATCTTTAAACGGAAGGTGTCTGATATATCAGAGCTTTGCGTTGTGTCCTAACCAAAATGCTACTGAAATCATTTTCCATGGGTAGTGAACGAACAGGAGCATAGCAGCATCTGAACTTTGCAGGACAATGAGCTGCGAGTGTGGGCTTTTCGCCGCTCTCTTTATTCCAGCAAAATAGCAGAGTCCGAAGATTTCCTGCAGCTACTGACTACTATGTCCTGTGGACAAAACTGTTGGTCCAACCTAGATATGCACATGAAGCTCACAGTCCACTGACTCTTTTCGACGGAATTTCCTTCTGCGAGAACAGCAAGGAATTCATGCACAGCTTCCAAACAACTAGGGAATCAGGATGTTTCATACAAGTGCCTTATTAGCACATTTCATCTCCAGCAGGTAACACTAGGTCAATGGACTCGTTTCAGTAGAGTGCGAAATGTAGGGGGTGCCGATAGAACCGGCCGAGTTAGAACGTCATTTCAATGGGTTTTCTGTAAGATCACCTTGGGGGTAACTTTGCGAGCCAGAGAGTTCCGGAATCGCGTTCCGAAAAACAAAGAAGTGAACGGAAGCACAGGACTATGCCAACTCTGAACTAGAGTAAGCTTGGCTACCACTGTTTTCGCCAAATTGTGCGTGCTGCGGGGAAAGCGTATCCGGACGTTGGAAGGCCGCTAGGCCGTGCTACGTGACTTGGACTCCAAGTCTCTGAAGATCTAAGGGAATGTGGATCTCAGAGTAGCCTGTGGGGCTCCTGGTGGATGATACTACATTCGTGAAGATTTGTTTGCTCCTCAAAATCACTCGGGAATCCACCTATTTCGTAGGAAGCGGGTTTTTTCCCAAAGCCGTCTCCGGGTTCAGCGTCTTCTCAATGTTCCCATCTCAGTAGGAGATGTGACGGGAGAAGAAGGCTGTAGCCTAAGAAACCATGGAGACAATACTACGTCCCTCGGACTCCACCAGTTCGTGAAGCGTTCAAGGAGGAAGAAGCGAAAAGTACCTCATGGGCCTACCGGGGCATTCATTCCACTCTGACAATACAGCAGTGACGAGTTTGCGCTCCCCTGCATCATTCAGGGATTACATCAAGTCGTGCGAAAAGTGTTCTCAACAAAAGCCATCCACACTATTTGACGTGTTATCAATGTTCTCATTGCAGTAGGAGATGAAAGCAGTGGTGTCTCACATAGTACGTACCCTTGTCAGCATCCTGCCCAAGTACCTTGCTGCAATATAGGATCTATGGCTCCTGTCATAGCCCAAGAGCTACGGAAATGATTTCCCGTCCGCAAAGGAGGGAATGTTAGCATAGCACTTTGTGGTCCTTGCAGGGGAATGAGCGTCCCCAGTAGAGTTTTCTCCTAGGTACTTTTTCCATCAGAAAAGCGTAGCCCCGGGAAGAAGAGAAGCAGCAGCCTACTGCCTCACTTTGACCATACAGTGTTTTTAACGTAGCAATGCATGCGCAGCTAGCAGTCCCCTTACTCTACTCGAGTCACTTTCTCTCACACAGCACAGGAGTGAACGGTTTGAAAGCTGCCAAGTTACTCGGGAACGAACATGTTCCTGTTAAGTGGCGTTCAGCAAAAACGCGGCACTAGATCAATGTGCTCATATCAGTTGAATTGGAAATGAGTGCCTTGTACCATATCACATACCCTCTTCAGAACCTATGATCAGCTATTTTGCTCTGTTTTCATTTACCTTGCTGTGTTTGAGTGCAAGGATCTACAGAATCACTTTCTCATCATGAACGCACTCCATGAAAGCATAGAACTATGACAGCTATGAAATAGACTATCTTCTATGACACACTTTCTTCTAACTGCGGCCGTCGCAGCTCTAGCCCTAGACCTAAACCTACCTGTAACATGAACCCAAACCCTAACCCTAACCCTAACCCTATCGCTAACCCTAACCTTATCCCTAACCCTAACCCTATCCTTAACCCTAACCCTAACCCTAATAATAAAGCTAATCCTTACCACAATCCTAATGCTAGCCCTAACCCTAACCCTATCTTTAAACGGAAGGTGTCTGATATATCAGAGCTTTGCGTTGTGTCCTAACCAAAATGCTACTGAAATCATTTTCCATGGGTAGTGAACGAACAGGAGCATAGCAGCATCTGAACTTTGCAGGACAATGAGCTGCGAGTGTGGGCTTTTCGCCGCTCTCTTTATTCCAGCAAAATAGCAGAGTCCGAAGATTTCCTGCAGCTACTGACTACTATGTCCTGTGGACAAAACTGTTGGTCCAACCTAGATATGCACATGAAGCTCACAGTCCACTGACTCTTTTCGACGGAATTTCCTTCTGCGAGAACAGCAAGGAATTCATGCACAGCTTCCAAACAACTAGGGAATCAGGATGTTTCATACAAGTGCCTTATTAGCACATTTCATCTCCAGCGGGTAACACTAGGTCAATGGACTCGTTTCAGTAGAGTGCGAAATGTAGGGGGTGCCGATAGAACCGGCCGAGTTAGAACGTCATTTCAATGGGTTTTCTGTAAGATCACCTTGGGGGTAACTTTGCGAGCCAGAGAGTTACGGAATCGCGTTCCCAAAAACAAAGAAGTGAACGGAAGCACAGGACTATGCCAACTCTGAACTAGAGTAAGCTTGGCTACCACTGTTTTCGCCAAATTGTGCGTGCTGCGGGGAAAGCGTATCCGGACGTTGGAAGGCCGCTAGGCCGTGCTACGTGACTTGGACTCCAAGTCTCTGAAGATCTAAGGGAATGTGGATCTCAGAGTAGCCTGTGGGGCTCCTGGTGGATGATACTACATTCGTGAAGATTTGTTTGCTCCTCAAAATCACTCGGCAATCCACCTATTTCGTAGGAAGCGGGTTTTTTCCCAAAGCCGTCTCCGGGTTCAGCGTCTTCTCAATGTTCCCATCTCAGTAGGAGATGTGACGGGAGAAGAAGGCTGTAGCCTAAGAAACCATGGAGACAATACTACGTCCCTCGGACTCCACCCGTTCGTGAAGCGTTCAAGGAGGAAGAAGCGAAAAGTACCTCATGGGCCTACCGGGGCATTCATTCCACTCTGACAATACAGCAGTGACGAGTTTGCGCTCCCCTGCATCATTCAGGGATTACATCAAGTCGTGCGAAAAGTGTTCTCAACAAAAGCCATCCACACTATTTGACGTGTTATCAATGTTCTCATTGCAGTAGGAGATGAAAGCAGTGGTGTCTCACATAGTACGTACCCTTGTCAGCATCCTGCCCAAGTACCTTGCTGCAATATAGGATCTATGGCTCCTGTCATAGCCCAAGAGCTACGGAAATGATTTCCCGTCCGCAAAGGAGGGAATGTTAGCATAGCACTTTGTGGTCCTTGCAGGGGAATGAGCGTCCCCAGTAGAGTTTTCTCCTAGGTACTTTTTCCATCAGAAAAGCGTAGCCCCGGGAAGAAGAGAAGCAGCAGCCTACTGCCTCACTTTGACCATACAGTGTTTTTAACGTAGCAATGCATGCGCAGCTAGCAGTCCCCTTACTCTACTCGAGTCACTTTCTCTCACACAGCACAGGAGTGAACGGTTTGAAAGCTGCCAAGTTACTCGGGAACGAACATGTTCCTGTTAAGTGGCGTTCAGCAAAAACGCGGCACTAGATCAATGTGCTCATATCAGTTGAATTGGAAATGAGTGCCTTGTACCATATCACATACCCTCTTCAGAACCTATGATCAGCTATTTTGCTCTGTTTTCATTTACCTTGCTGTGTTTGAGTGCAAGGATCTACAGAATCACTTTCTCATCATGAACGCACTCCATGAAAGCATAGAACTATGACAGCTATGAAATACACTATCTTCTATGACACACTTTCTTCTAACTGCGGCCGTCGCAGCTCTAGCCCTAGACCTAAACCTACCTGTAACATGAACCCAAACCCTAACCCTAACCCTAACCCTATCGCTAACCCTAACCTTATCCCTAACCCTAACCCTATCCTTAACCCTAACCCTAACCCTAATAATAAAGCTAATCCTTACCACAATCCTAATGCTAGCCCTAACCCTAACCCTATCTTTAAACGGAAGGTGTCTGATATATCAGAGCTTTGCGTTGTGTCCTAACCAAAATGCTACTGAAATCATTTTCCATGGGTAGTGAACGAACAGGAGCATAGCAGCATCTGAACTTTGCAGGACAATGAGCTGCGAGTGTGGGCTTTTCGCCGCTCTCTTTATTCCAGCAAAATAGCAGAGTCCGAAGATTTCCTGCAGCTACTGACTACTATGTCCTGTGGACAAAACTGTTGGTCCAACCTAGATATGCACATGAAGCTCACAGTCCACTGACTCTTTTCGACGGAATTTCCTTCTGCGAGAACAGCAAGGAATTCATGCACAGCTTCCAAACAACTAGGGAATCAGGATGTTTCATACAAGTGCCTTATTAGCACATTTCATCTCCAGCGGGTAACACTAGGTCAATGGACTCGTTTCAGTAGAGTGCGAAATGTAGGGGGTGCCGATAGAACCGGCCGAGTTAGAACGTCATTTCAATGGGTTTTCTGTAAGATCACCTTGGGGGTAACTTTGCGAGCCAGAGAGTTCCGGAATCGCGTTCCCAAAAACAAAGAAGTGAACGGAAGCACAGGACTATGCCAACTCTGAACTAGAGTAAGCTTGGCTACCACTGTTTTCGCCAAATTGTGCGTGCTGCGGGGAAAGCGTATCCGGACGTTGGAAGGCCGCTAGGCCGTGCTACGTGACTTGGACTCCAAGTCTCTGAAGATCTAAGGGAATGTGGATCTCAGAGTAGCCTGTGGGGCTCCTGGTGGATGATACTACATTCGTGAAGATTTGTTTGCTCCTCAAAATCACTCGGCAATCCACCTATTTCGTAGGAAGCAGGTTTTTTCCCAAAGCCGTCTCCGGGTTCAGCGTCTTCTCAATGTTCCCATCTCAGTAGGAGATGTGACGGGAGAAGAAGGCTGTAGCCTAAGAAACCATGGAGACAATACTACGTCCCTCGGACTCCACCCGTTCGTGAAGCGTTCAAGGAGGAAGAAGCGAAAAGTACCTCATGGGCCTACCGGGGCATTCATTCCACTCTGACAATACAGCAGTGACGAGTTTGCGCTCCCCTGCATCATTCAGGGATTACATCAAGTCGTGCGAAAAGTGTTCTCAACAAAAGCCATCCACACTATTTGACGTGTTATCAATGTTCTCATTGCAGTAGGAGATGAAAGCAGTGGTGTCTCACATAGTACGTACCCTTGTCAGCATCCTGCCCAAGTACCTTGCTGCAATATAGGATCTATGGCTCCTGTCATAGCCCAAGAGCTACGGAAATGATTTCCCGTCCGCAAAGGAGGGAATGTTAGCATAGCACTTTGTGGTCCTTGCAGGGGAATGAGCGTCCCCAGTAGAGTTTTCTCCTAGGTACTTTTTCCATCAGAAAAGCGTAGCCCCGGGAAGAAGAGAAGCAGCAGCCTACTGCCTCACTTTGACCATACAGTGTTTTTAACGTAGCAATGCATGCGCAGCTAGCAGTCCCCTTACTCTACTCGAGTCACTTTCTCTCACACAGCACAGGAGTGAACGGTTTGAAAGCTGCCAAGTTACTCGGGAACGAACATGTTCCTGTTAAGTGGCGTTCAGCAAAAACGCGGCACTAGATCAATGTGCTCATATCAGTTGAATTGGAAATGAGTGCCTTGTACCATATCACATACCCTCTTCAGAACCTATGATCAGCTATTTTGCTCTGTTTTCATTTACCTTGCTGTGTTTGAGTGCAAGGATCTACAGAATCACTTTCTCATCATGAACGCACTCCATGAAAGCATAGAACTATGACAGCTATGAAATAGACTATCTTCTATGACACACTTTCTTGTAACTGCGGCCGTCGCAGCTCTAGCCCTAGACCTAAACCTACCTGTAACATGAACCCAAACCCTAACCCTAACCCTAACCCTATCGCTAACCCTAACCTTATCCCTAACCCTAACCCTATCCTTAACCCTAACCCTAACCCTAATAATAAAGCTAATCCTTACCACAATCCTAATGCTAGCCCTAACCCTAACCCTATCTTTAAACGGAAGGTGTCTGATATATCAGAGCTTTGCGTTGTGTCCTAACCAAAATGCTACTGAAATCATTTTCCATGGGTAGTGAACGAACAGGAGCATAGCAGCATCTGAACTTTGCAGGACAATGAGCTGCGAGTGTGGGCTTTTCGCCGCTCTCTTTATTCCAGCAAAATAGCAGAGTCCGAAGATTTCCTGCAGCTACTGACTACTATGTCCTGTGGACAAAACTGTTGGTCCAACCTAGATATGCACATGAAGCTCACAGTCCACTGACTCTTTTCGACGGAATTTCCTTCTGCGAGAACAGCAAGGAATTCATGCACAGCTTCCAAACAACTAGGGAATCAGGATGTTTCATACAAGTGCCTTATTAGCACATTTCATCTCCAGCGGGTAACACTAGGTCAATGGACTCGTTTCAGTAGAGTGCGAAATGTAGGGGGTGCCGATAGAACCGGCCGAGTTAGAACGTCATTTCAATGGGTTTTCTGTAAGATCACCTTGGGGGTAACTTTGCGAGCCAGAGAGTTCCGGAATCGCGTTCCCAAAAACAAAGAAGTGAACGGAAGCACAGGACTATGCCAACTCTGAACTAGAGTAAGCTTGGCTACCACTGTTTTCGCCAAATTGTGCGTGCTGCGGGGAAAGCGTATCCGGACGTTGGAAGGCCGCTAGGCCGTGCTACGTGACTTGGACTCCAAGTCTCTGAAGATCTAAGGGAATGTGGATCTCAGAGTAGCCTGTGGGGCTCCTGGTGGATGATACTACATTCGTGAAGATTTGTTTGCTCCTCAAAATCACTCGGCAATCCACCTATTTCGTAGGAAGCAGGTTTTTTCCCAAAGCCGTCTCCGGGTTCAGCGTCTTCTCAATGTTCCCATCTCAGTAGGAGATGTGACGGGAGAAGAAGGCTGTAGCCTAAGAAACCATGGAGACAATACTACGTCCCTCGGACTCCACCCGTTCGTGAAGCGTTCAAGGAGGAAGAAGCGAAAAGTACCTCATGGGCCTACCGGGGCATTCATTCCACTCTGACAATACAGCAGTGACGAGTTTGCGCTCCCCTGCATCATTCAGGGATTACATCAAGTCGTGCGAAAAGTGTTCTCAACAAAAGCCATCCACACTATTTGACGTGTTATCAATGTTCTCATTGCAGTAGGAGATGAAAGCAGTGGTGTCTCACATAGTACGTACCCTTGTCAGCATCCTGCCCAAGTACCTTGCTGCAATATAGGATCTATGGCTCCTGTCATAGCCCAAGAGCTACGGAAATGATTTCCCGTCCGCAAAGGAGGGAATGTTAGCATAGCACTTTGTGGTCCTTGCAGGGGAATGAGCGTCCCCAGTAGAGTTTTCTCCTAGGTACTTTTTCCATCAGAAAAGCGTAGCCCCGGGAAGAAGAGAAGCAGCAGCCTACTGCCTCACTTTGACCATACAGTGTTTTTAACGTAGCAATGCATGCGCAGCTAGCAGTCCCCTTACTCTACTCGAGTCACTTTCTCTCACACAGCACAGGAGTGAACGGTTTGAAAGCTGCCAAGTTACTCGGGAACGAACATGTTCCTGTTAAGTGGCGTTCAGCAAAAACGCGGCACTAGATCAATGTGCTCATATCAGTTGAATTGGAAATGAGTGCCTTGTACCATATCACATACCCTCTTCAGAACCTATGATCAGCTATTTTGCTCTGTTTTCATTTACCTTGCTGTGTTTGAGTGCAAGGATCTACAGAATCACTTTCTCATCATGAACGCACTCCATGAAAGCATAGAACTATGACAGCTATGAAATAGACTATCTTCTATGACACACTTTCTTGTAACTGCGGCCGTCGCAGCTCTAGCCCTAGACCTAAACCTACCTGTAACATGAACCCAAACCCTAACCCTAACCCTAACCCTATCGCTAACCCTAACCTTATCCCTAACCCTAACCCTATCCTTAACCCTAACCCTAACCCTAATAATAAAGCTAATCCTTACCACAATCCTAATGCTAGCCCTAACCCTAACCCTATCTTTAAACGGAAGGTGTCTGATATATCAGAGCTTTGCGTTGTGTCCTAACCAAAATGCTACTGAAATCATTTTCCATGGGTAGTGAACGAACAGGAGCATAGCAGCATCTGAACTTTGCAGGACAATGAGCTGCGAGTGTGGGCTTTTCGCCGCTCTCTTTATTCCAGCAAAATAGCAGAGTCCGAAGATTTCCTGCAGCTACTGACTACTATGTCCTGTGGACAAAACTGTTGGTCCAACCTAGATATGCACATGAAGCTCACAGTCCACTGACTCTTTTCGACGGAATTTCCTTCTGCGAGAACAGCAAGGAATTCATGCACAGCTTCCAAACAACTAGGGAATCAGGATGTTTCATACAAGTGCCTTATTAGCACATTTCATCTCCAGCGGGTAACACTAGGTCAATGGACTCGTTTCAGTAGAGTGCGAAATGTAGGGGGTGCCGATAGAACCGGCCGAGTTAGAACGTCATTTCAATGGGTTTTCTGTAAGATCACCTTGGGGGTAACTTTGCGAGCCAGAGAGTTCCGGAATCGCGTTCCCAAAAACAAAGAAGTGAACGGAAGCACAGGACTATGCCAACTCTGAACTAGAGTAAGCTTGGCTACCACTGTTTTCGCCAAATTGTGCGTGCTGCGGGGAAAGCGTATCCGGACGTTGGAAGGCCGCTAGGCCGTGCTACGTGACTTGGACTCCAAGTCTCTGAAGATCTAAGGGAATGTGGATCTCAGAGTAGCCTGTGGGGCTCCTGGTGGATGATACTACATTCGTGAAGATTTGTTTGCTCCTCAAAATCACTCGGGAATCCACCTATTTCGTAGGAAGCGGGTTTTTTCCCAAAGCCGTCTCCGGGTTCAGCGTCTTCTCAATGTTCCCATCTCAGTAGGAGATGTGACGGGAGAAGAAGGCTGTAGCCTAAGAAACCATGGAGACAATACTACGTCCCTCGGACTCCACCCGTTCGTGAAGCGTTCAAGGAGGAAGAAGCGAAAAGTACCTCATGGGCCTACCGGGGCATTCATTCCACTCTGACAATACAGCAGTGACGAGTTTGCGCTCCCCTGCATCATTCAGGGATTACATCAAGTCGTGCGAAAAGTGTTCTCAACAAAAGCCATCCACACTATTTGACGTGTTATCAATGTTCTCATTGCAGTAGGAGATGAAAGCAGTGGTGTCTCACATAGTACGTACCCTTGTCAGCATCCTGCCCAAGTACCTTGCTGCAATATAGGATCTATGGCTCCTGTCATAGCCCAAGAGCTACGGAAATGATTTCCCGTCCGCAAAGGAGGGAATGTTAGCATAGCACTTTGTGGTCCTTGCAGGGGAATGAGCGTCCCCAGTAGAGTTTTCTCCTAGGTACTTTTTCCATCAGAAAAGCGTAGCCCCGGGAAGAAGAGAAGCAGCAGCCTACTGCCTCACTTTGACCATACAGTGTTTTTAACGTAGCAATGCATGCGCAGCTAGCAGTCCCCTTACTCTACTCGAGTCACTTTCTCTCACACAGCACAGGAGTGAACGGTTTGAAAGCTGCCAAGTTACTCGGGAACGAACATGTTCCTGTTAAGTGGCGTTCAGCAAAAACGCGGCACTAGATCAATGTGCTCATATCAGTTGAATTGGAAATGAGTGCCTTGTACCATATCACATACCCTCTTCAGAACCTATGATCAGCTATTTTGCTCTGTTTTCATTTACCTTGCTGTGTTTGAGTGCAAGGATCTACAGAATCACTTTCTCATCATGAACGCACTCCATGAAAGCATAGAACTATGACAGCTATGAAATAGACTATCTTCTATGACACACTTTCTTCTAACTGCGGCCGTCGCAGCTCTAGCCCTAGACCTAAACCTACCTGTAACATGAACCCAAACCCTAACCCTAACCCTAACCCTATCGCTAACCCTAACCTTATCCCTAACCCTAACCCTATCCTTAACCCTAACCCTAACCCTAATAATAAAGCTAATCCTTACCACAATCCTAATGCTAGCCCTAACCCTAACCCTATCTTTAAACGGAAGGTGTCTGATATATCAGAGCTTTGCGTTGTGTCCTAACCAAAATGCTACTGAAATCATTTTCCATGGGTAGTGAACGAACAGGAGCATAGCAGCATCTGAACTTTGCAGGACAATGAGCTGCGAGTGTGGGCTTTTCGCCGCTCTCTTTATTCCAGCAAAATAGCAGAGTCCGAAGATTTCCTGCAGCTACTGACTACTATGTCCTGTGGACAAAACTGTTGGTCCAACCTAGATATGCACATGAAGCTCACAGTCCACTGACTCTTTTCGACGGAATTTCCTTCTGCGAGAACAGCAAGGAATTCATGCACAGCTTCCAAACAACTAGGGAATCAGGATGTTTCATACAAGTGCCTTATTAGCACATTTCATCTCCAGCGGGTAACACTAGGTCAATGGACTCGTTTCAGTAGAGTGCGAAATGTAGGGGGTGCCGATAGAACCGGCCGAGTTAGAACGTCATTTCAATGGGTTTTCTGTAAGATCACCTTGGGGGTAACTTTGCGAGCCAGAGAGTTCCGGAATCGCGTTCCCAAAAACAAAGAAGTGAACGGAAGCACAGGACTATGCCAACTCTGAACTAGAGTAAGCTTGGCTACCACTGTTTTCGCCAAATTGTGCGTGCTGCGGGGAAAGCGTATCCGGACGTTGGAAGGCCGCTAGGCCGTGCTACGTGACTTGGACTCCAAGTCTCTGAAGATCTAAGGGAATGTGGATCTCAGAGTAGCCTGTGGGGCTCCTGGTGGATGATACTACATTCGTGAAGATTTGTTTGCTCCTCAAAATCACTCGGGAATCCACCTATTTCGTAGGAAGCGGGTTTTTTCCCAAAGCCGTCTCCGGGTTCAGCGTCTTCTCAATGTTCCCATCTCAGTAGGAGATGTGACGGGAGAAGAAGGCTGTAGCCTAAGAAACCATGGAGACAATACTACGTCCCTCGGACTCCACCCGTTCGTGAAGCGTTCAAGGAGGAAGAAGCGAAAAGTACCTCATGGGCCTACCGGGGCATTCATTCCACTCTGACAATACAGCAGTGACGAGTTTGCGCTCCCCTGCATCATTCAGGGATTACATCAAGTCGTGCGAAAAGTGTTCTCAACAAAAGCCATCCACACTATTTGACGTGTTATCAATGTTCTCATTGCAGTAGGAGATGAAAGCAGTGGTGTCTCACATAGTACGTACCCTTGTCAGCATCCTGCCCAAGTACCTTGCTGCAATATAGGATCTATGGCTCCTGTCATAGCCCAAGAGCTACGGAAATGATTTCCCGTCCGCAAAGGAGGGAATGTTAGCATAGCACTTTGTGGTCCTTGCAGGGGAATGAGCGTCCCCAGTAGAGTTTTCTCCTAGGTACTTTTTCCATCAGAAAAGCGTAGCCCCGGGAAGAAGAGAAGCAGCAGCCTACTGCCTCACTTTGACCAGACAGTGTTTTTAACGTAGCAATGCATGCGCAGCTAGCAGTCCCCTTACTCTACTCGAGTCACTTTCTCTCACACAGCACAGGAGTGAACGGTTTGAAAGCTGCCAAGTTACTCGGGAACGAACATGTTCCTGTTAAGTGGCGTTCAGCAAAAACGCGGCACTAGATCAATGTGCTCATATCAGTTGAATTGGAAATGAGTGCCTTGTACCATATCACATACCCTCTTCAGAACCTATGATCAGCTATTTTGCTCTGTTTTCATTTACCTTGCTGTGTTTGAGTGCAAGGATCTACAGAATCACTTTCTCATCATGAACGCACTCCATGAAAGCATAGAACTATGACAGCTATGAAATACACTATCTTCTATGACACACTTTCTTCTAACTGCGGCCGTCGCAGCTCTAGCCCTAGACCTAAACCTACCTGTAACATGAACCCAAACCCTAACCCTAACCCTAACCCTATCGCTAACCCTAACCTTATCCCTAACCCTAACCCTATCCTTAACCCTAACCCTAACCCTAATAATAAAGCTAATCCTTACCACAATCCTAATGCTAGCCCTAACCCTAACCCTATCTTTAAACGGAAGGTGTCTGATATATCAGAGCTTTGCGTTGTGTCCTAACCAAAATGCTACTGAAATCATTTTCCATGGGTAGTGAACGAACAGGAGCATAGCAGCATCTGAACTTTGCAGGACAATGAGCTGCGAGTGTGGGCTTTTCGCCGCTCTCTTTATTCCAGCAAAATAGCAGAGTCCGAAGATTTCCTGCAGCTACTGACTACTATGTCCTGTGGACAAAACTGTTGGTCCAACCTAGATATGCACATGAAGCTCACAGTCCACTGACTCTTTTCGACGGAATTTCCTTCTGCGAGAACAGCAAGGAATTCATGCACAGCTTCCAAACAACTAGGGAATCAGGATGTTTCATACAAGTGCCTTATTAGCACATTTCATCTCCAGCGGGTAACACTAGGTCAATGGACTCGTTTCAGTAGAGTGCGAAATGTAGGGGGTGCCGATAGAACCGGCCGAGTTAGAACGTCATTTCAATGGGTTTTCTGTAAGATCACCTTGGGGGTAACTTTGCGAGCCAGAGAGTTCCGGAATCGCGTTCCCAAAAACAAAGAAGTGAACGGAAGCACAGGACTATGCCAACTCTGAACTAGAGTAAGCTTGGCTACCACTGTTTTCGCCAAATTGTGCGTGCTGCGGGGAAAGCGTATCCGGACGTTGGAAGGCCGCTAGGCCGTGCTACGTGACTTGGACTCCAAGTCTCTGAAGATCTAAGGGAATGTGGATCTCAGAGTAGCCTGTGGGGCTCCTGGTGGATGATACTACATTCGTGAAGATTTGTTTGCTCCTCAAAATCACTCGGGAATCCACCTATTTCGTAGGAAGCGGGTTTTTTCCCAAAGCCGTCTCCGGGTTCAGCGTCTTCTCAATGTTCCCATCTCAGTAGGAGATGTGACGGGAGAAGAAGGCTGTAGCCTAAGAAACCATGGAGACAATACTACGTCCCTCGGACTCCACCCGTTCGTGAAGCGTTCAAGGAGGAAGAAGCGAAAAGTACCTCATGGGCCTACCGGGGCATTCATTCCACTCTGACAATACAGCAGTGACGAGTTTGCGCTCCCCTGCATCATTCAGGGATTACATCAAGTCGTGCGAAAAGTGTTCTCAACAAAAGCCATCCACACTATTTGACGTGTTATCAATGTTCTCATTGCAGTAGGAGATGAAAGCAGTGGTGTCTCACATAGTACGTACCCTTGTCAGCATCCTGCCCAAGTACCTTGCTGCAATATAGGATCTATGGCTCCTGTCATAGCCCAAGAGCTACGGAAATGATTTCCCGTCCGCAAAGGAGGGAATGTTAGCATAGCACTTTGTGGTCCTTGCAGGGGAATGAGCGTCCCCAGTAGAGTTTTCTCCTAGGTACTTTTTCCATCAGAAAAGCGTAGCCCCGGGAAGAAGAGAAGCAGCAGCCTACTGCCTCACTTTGACCATACAGTGTTTTTAACGTAGCAATGCATGCGCAGCTAGCAGTCCCCTTACTCTACTCGAGTCACTTTCTCTCACACAGCACAGGAGTGAACGGTTTGAAAGCTGCCAAGTTACTCGGGAACGAACATGTTCCTGTTAAGTGGCGTTCAGCAAAAACGCGGCACTAGATCAATGTGCTCATATCAGTTGAATTGGAAATGAGTGCCTTGTACCATATCACATACCCTCTTCAGAACCTATGATCAGCTATTTTGCTCTGTTTTCATTTACCTTGCTGTGTTTGAGTGCAAGGATCTACAGAATCACTTTCTCATCATGAACGCACTCCATGAAAGCATAGAACTATGACAGCTATGAAATAGACTATCTTCTATGACACACTTTCTTCTAACTGCGGCCGTCGCAGCTCTAGCCCTAGACCTAAACCTACCTGTAACATGAACCCAAACCCTAACCCTAACCCTAACCCTATCGCTAACCCTAACCTTATCCCTAACCCTAACCCTATCCTTAACCCTAACCCTAACCCTAATAATAAAGCTAATCCTTACCACAATCCTAATGCTAGCCCTAACCCTAACCCTATCTTTAAACGGAAGGTGTCTGATATATCAGAGCTTTGCGTTGTGTCCTAACCAAAATGCTACTGAAATCATTTTCCATGGGTAGTGAACGAACAGGAGCATAGCAGCATCTGAACTTTGCAGGACAATGAGCTGCGAGTGTGGGCTTTTCGCCGCTCTCTTTATTCCAGCAAAATAGCAGAGTCCGAAGATTTCCTGCAGCTACTGACTACTATGTCCTGTGGACAAAACTGTTGGTCCAACCTAGATATGCACATGAAGCTCACAGTCCACTGACTCTTTTCGACGGAATTTCCTTCTGCGAGAACAGCAAGGAATTCATGCACAGCTTCCAAACAACTAGGGAATCAGGATGTTTCATACAAGTGCCTTATTAGCACATTTCATCTCCAGCGGGTAACACTAGGTCAATGGACTCGTTTCAGTAGAGTGCGAAATGTAGGGGGTGCCGATAGAACCGGCCGAGTTAGAACGTCATTTCAATGGGTTTTCTGTAAGATCACCTTGGGGGTAACTTTGCAAGCCAGAGAGTTCCGGAATCGCGTTCCCAAAAACAAAGAAGTGAACGGAAGCACAGGACTATGCCAACTCTGAACTAGAGTAAGCTTGGCTACCACTGTTTTCGCCAAATTGTGCGTGCTGCGGGGAAAGCGTATCCGGACGTTGGAAGGCCGCTAGGCCGTGCTACGTGACTTGGACTCCAAGTCTCTGAAGATCTAAGGGAATGTGGATCTCAGAGTAGCCTGTGGGGCTCCTGGTGGATGATACTACATTCGTGAAGATTTGTTTGCTCCTCAAAATCACTCGGGAATCCACCTATTTCGTAGGAAGCGGGTTTTTTCCCAAAGCCGTCTCCGGGTTCAGCGTCTTCTCAATGTTCCCATCTCAGTAGGAGATGTGACGGGAGAAGAAGGCTGTAGCCTAAGAAACCATGGAGACAATACTACGTCCCTCGGACTCCACCCGTTCGTGAAGCGTTCAAGGAGGAAGAAGCGAAAAGTACCTCATGGGCCTACCGGGGCATTCATTCCACTCTGACAATACAGCAGTGACGAGTTTGCGCTCCCCTGCATCATTCAGGGATTACATCAAGTCGTGCGAAAAGTGTTCTCAACAAAAGCCATCCACACTATTTGACGTGTTATCAATGTTCTCATTGCAGTAGGAGATGAAAGCAGTGGTGTCTCACATAGTACGTACCCTTGTCAGCATCCTGCCCAAGTACCTTGCTGCAATATAGGATCTATGGCTCCTGTCATAGCCCAAGAGCTACGGAAATGATTTCCCGTCCGCAAAGGAGGGAATGTTAGCATAGCACTTTGTGGTCCTTGCAGGGGAATGAGCGTCCCCAGTAGAGTTTTCTCCTAGGTACTTTTTCCATCAGAAAAGCGTAGCCCCGGGAAGAAGAGAAGCAGCAGCCTACTGCCTCACTTTGACCATACAGTGTTTTTAACGTAGCAATGCATGCGCAGCTAGCAGTCCCCTTACTCTACTCGAGTCACTTTCTCTCACACAGCACAGGAGTGAACGGTTTGAAAGCTGCCAAGTTACTCGGGAACGAACATGTTCCTGTTAAGTGGCGTTCAGCAAAAACGCGGCACTAGATCAATGTGCTCATATCAGTTGAATTGGAAATGAGTGCCTTGTACCATATCACATACCCTCTTCAGAACCTATGATCAGCTATTTTGCTCTGTTTTCATTTACCTTGCTGTGTTTGAGTGCAAGGATCTACAGAATCACTTTCTCATCATGAACGCACTCCATGAAAGCATAGAACTATGACAGCTATGAAATAGACTATCTTCTATGACACACTTTCTTCTAACTGCGGCCGTCGCAGCTCTAGCCCTAGACCTAAACCTACCTGTAACATGAACCCAAACCCTAACCCTAACCCTAACCCTATCGCTAACCCTAACCTTATCCCTAACCCTAACCCTATCCTTAACCCTAACCCTAACCCTAATAATAAAGCTAATCCTTACCACAATCCTAATGCTAGCCCTAACCCTAACCCTATCTTTAAACGGAAGGTGTCTGATATATCAGAGCTTTGCGTTGTGTCCTAACCAAAATGCTACTGAAATCATTTTCCATGGGTAGTGAACGAACAGGAGCATAGCAGCATCTGAACTTTGCAGGACAATGAGCTGCGAGTGTGGGCTTTTCGCCGCTCTCTTTATTCCAGCAAAATAGCAGAGTCCGAAGATTTCCTGCAGCTACTGACTACTATGTCCTGTGGACAAAACTGTTGGTCCAACCTAGATATGCACATGAAGCTCACAGTCCACTGACTCTTTTCGACGGAATTTCCTTCTGCGAGAACAGCAAGGAATTCATGCACAGCTTCCAAACAACTAGGGAATCAGGATGTTTCATACAAGTGCCTTATTAGCACATTTCATCTCCAGCGGGTAACACTAGGTCAATGGACTCGTTTCAGTAGAGTGCGAAATGTAGGGGGTGCCGATAGAACCGGCCGAGTTAGAACGTCATTTCAATGGGTTTTCTGTAAGATCACCTTGGGGGTAACTTTGCGAGCCAGAGAGTTCCGGAATCGCGTTCCCAAAAACAAAGAAGTGAACGGAAGCACAGGACTATGCCAACTCTGAACTAGAGTAAGCTTGGCTACCACTGTTTTCGCCAAATTGTGCGTGCTGCGGGGAAAGCGTATCCGGACGTTGGAAGGCCGCTAGGCCGTGCTACGTGACTTGGACTCCAAGTCTCTGAAGATCTAAGGGAATGTGGATCTCAGAGTAGCCTGTGGGGCTCCTGGTGGATGATACTACATTCGTGAAGATTTGTTTGCTCCTCAAAATCACTCGGGAATCCACCTATTTCGTAGGAAGCGGGTTTTTTCCCAAAGCCGTCTCCGGGTTCAGCGTCTTCTCAATGTTCCCATCTCAGTAGGAGATGTGACGGGAGAAGAAGGCTGTAGCCTAAGAAACCATGGAGACAATACTACGTCCCTCGGACTCCACCCGTTCGTGAAGCGTTCAAGGAGGAAGAAGCGAAAAGTACCTCATGGGCCTACCGGGGCATTCATTCCACTCTGACAATACAGCAGTGACGAGTTTGCGCTCCCCTGCATCATTCAGGGATTACATCAAGTCGTGCGAAAAGTGTTCTCAACAAAAGCCATCCACACTATTTGACGTGTTATCAATGTTCTCATTGCAGTAGGAGATGAAAGCAGTGGTGTCTCACATAGTACGTACCCTTGTCAGCATCCTGCCCAAGTACCTTGCTGCAATATAGGATCTATGGCTCCTGTCATAGCCCAAGAGCTACGGAAATGATTTCCCGTCCGCAAAGGAGGGAATGTTAGCATAGCACTTTGTGGTCCTTGCAGGGGAATGAGCGTCCCCAGTAGAGTTTTCTCCTAGGTACTTTTTCCATCAGAAAAGCGTAGCCCCGGGAAGAAGAGAAGCAGCAGCCTACTGCCTCACTTTGACCATACAGTGTTTTTAACGTAGCAATGCATGCGCAGCTAGCAGTCCCCTTACTCTACTCGAGTCACTTTCTCTCACACAGCACAGGAGTGAACGGTTTGAAAGCTGCCAAGTTACTCGGGAACGAACATGTTCCTGTTAAGTGGCGTTCAGCAAAAACGCGGCACTAGATCAATGTGCTCATATCAGTTGAATTGGAAATGAGTGCCTTGTACCATATCACATACCCTCTTCAGAACCTATGATCAGCTATTTTGCTCTGTTTTCATTTACCTTGCTGTGTTTGAGTGCAAGGATCTACAGAATCACTTTCTCATCATGAACGCACTCCATGAAAGCATAGAACTATGACAGCTATGAAATAGACTATCTTCTATGACACACTTTCTTCTAACTGCGGCCGTCGCAGCTCTAGCCCTAGACCTAAACCTACCTGTAACATGAACCCAAACCCTAACCCTAACCCTAACCCTATCGCTAACCCTAACCTTATCCCTAACCCTAACCCTATCCTTAACCCTAACCCTAACCCTAATAATAAAGCTAATCCTTACCACAATCCTAATGCTAGCCCTAACCCTAACCCTATCTTTAAACGGAAGGTGTCTGATATATCAGAGCTTTGCGTTGTGTCCTAACCAAAATGCTACTGAAATCATTTTCCATGGGTAGTGAACGAACAGGAGCATAGCAGCATCTGAACTTTGCAGGACAATGAGCTGCGAGTGTGGGCTTTTCGCCGCTCTCTTTATTCCAGCAAAATAGCAGAGTCCGAAGATTTCCTGCAGCTACTGACTACTATGTCCTGTGGACAAAACTGTTGGTCCAACCTAGATATGCACATGAAGCTCACAGTCCACTGACTCTTTTCGACGGAATTTCCTTCTGCGAGAACAGCAAGGAATTCATGCACAGCTTCCAAACAACTAGGGAATCAGGATGTTTCATACAAGTGCCTTATTAGCACATTTCATCTCCAGCGGGTAACACTAGGTCAATGGACTCGTTTCAGTAGAGTGCGAAATGTAGGGGGTGCCGATAGAACCGGCCGAGTTAGAACGTCATTTCAATGGGTTTTCTGTAAGATCACCTTGGGGGTAACTTTGCGAGCCAGAGAGTTCCGGAATCGCGTTCCCAAAAACAAAGAAGTGAACGGAAGCACAGGACTATGCCAACTCTGAACTAGAGTAAGCTTGGCTACCACTGTTTTCGCCAAATTGTGCGTGCTGCGGGGAAAGCGTATCCGGACGTTGGAAGGCCGCTAGGCCGTGCTACGTGACTTGGACTCCAAGTCTCTGAAGATCTAAGGGAATGTGGATCTCAGAGTAGCCTGTGGGGCTCCTGGTGGATGATACTACATTCGTGAAGATTTGTTTGCTCCTCAAAATCACTCGGGAATCCACCTATTTCGTAGGAAGCGGGTTTTTTCCCAAAGCCGTCTCCGGGTTCAGCGTCTTCTCAATGTTCCCATCTCAGTAGGAGATGTGACGGGAGAAGAAGGCTGTAGCCTAAGAAACCATGGAGACAATACTACGTCCCTCGGACTCCACCCGTTCGTGAAGCGTTCAAGGAGGAAGAAGCGAAAAGTACCTCATGGGCCTACCGGGGCATTCATTCCACTCTGACAATACAGCAGTGACGAGTTTGCGCTCCCCTGCATCATTCAGGGATTACATCAAGTCGTGCGAAAAGTGTTCTCAACAAAAGCCATCCACACTATTTGACGTGTTATCAATGTTCTCATTGCAGTAGGAGATGAAAGCAGTGGTGTCTCACATAGTACGTACCCTTGTCAGCATCCTGCCCAAGTACCTTGCTGCAATATAGGATCTATGGCTCCTGTCATAGCCCAAGAGCTACGGAAATGATTTCCCGTCCGCAAAGGAGGGAATGTTAGCATAGCACTTTGTGGTCCTTGCAGGGGAATGAGCGTCCCCAGTAGAGTTTTCTCCTAGGTACTTTTTCCATCAGAAAAGCGTAGCCCCGGGAAGAAGAGAAGCAGCAGCCTACTGCCTCACTTTGACCATACAGTGTTTTTAACGTAGCAATGCATGCGCAGCTAGCAG
Source organism: Desmodus rotundus (assembly GCF_022682495.2). Taxonomy (NCBI): domain Eukaryota; kingdom Metazoa; phylum Chordata; class Mammalia; order Chiroptera; family Phyllostomidae; genus Desmodus; species Desmodus rotundus. Next base: position 153,307 of record NW_026527187.1, read on the forward strand.
TCCCCTTACTCTACTCGAGTCACTTTCTCTCACACAGCACAGGAGTGAACGGTTTGAAAGCTGCCAAGTTACTCGGGAACGAACATGTTCCTGTTAAGTGGCGTTCAGCAAAAACGCGGCACTAGATCAATGTGCTCATATCAGTTGAATTGGAAATGAGTGCCTTGTACCATATCACATACCCTCTTCAGAACCTATGATCAGCTATTTTGCTCTGTTTTCATTTACCTTGCTGTGTTTGAGTGCAAGGATCTACAGAATCACTTTCTCATCATGAACGCACTCCATGAAAGCATAGAACTATGACAGCTATGAAATAGACTATCTTCTATGACACACTTTCTTCTAACTGCGGCCGTCGCAGCTCTAGCCCTAGACCTAAACCTACCTGTAACATGAACCCAAACCCTAACCCTAACCCTAACCCTATCGCTAACCCTAACCTTATCCCTAACCCTAACCCTATCCTTAACCCTAACCCTAACCCTAATAATAAAGCTAATCCTTACCACAATCCTAATGCTAGCCCTAACCCTAACCCTATCTTTAAACGGAAGGTGTCTGATATATCAGAGCTTTGCGTTGTGTCCTAACCAAAATGCTACTGAAATCATTTTCCATGGGTAGTGAACGAACAGGAGCATAGCAGCATCTGAACTTTGCAGGACAATGAGCTGCGAGTGTGGGCTTTTCGCCGCTCTCTTTATTCCAGCAAAATAGCAGAGTCCGAAGATTTCCTGCAGCTACTGACTACTATGTCCTGTGGACAAAACTGTTGGTCCAACCTAGATATGCACATGAAGCTCACAGTCCACTGACTCTTTTCGACGGAATTTCCTTCTGCGAGAACAGCAAGGAATTCATGCACAGCTTCCAAACAACTAGGGAATCAGGATGTTTCATACAAGTGCCTTATTAGCACATTTCATCTCCAGCAGGTAACACTAGGTCAATGGACTCGTTTCAGTAGAGTGCGAAATGTAGGGGGTGCCGATAGAACCGGCCGAGTTAGAACGTCATTTCAATGGGTTTTCTGTAAGATCACCTTGGGGGTAACTTTGCGAGCCAGAGAGTTCCGGAATCGCGTTCCCAAAAACAAAGAAGTGAACGGAAGCACAGGACTATGCCAACTCTGAACTAGAGTAAGCTTGGCTACCACTGTTTTCGCCAAATTGTGCGTGCTGCGGGGAAAGCGTATCCGGACGTTGGAAGGCCGCTAGGCCGTGCTACGTGACTTGGACTCCAAGTCTCTGAAGATCTAAGGGAATGTGGATCTCAGAGTAGCCTGTGGGGCTCCTGGTGGATGATACTACATTCGTGAAGATTTGTTTGCTCCTCAAAATCACTCGGGAATCCACCTATTTCGTAGGAAGCGGGTTTTTTCCCAAAGCCGTCTCCGGGTTCAGCGTCTTCTCAATGTTCCCATCTCGGTAGGAGATGTGACGGGAGAAGAAGGCTGTAGCCTAAGAAACCATGGAGACAATACTACGTCCCTCGGACTCCACCAGTTCGTGAAGCGTTCAAGGAGGAAGAAGCGAAAAGTACCTCATGGGCCTACCGGGGCATTCATTCCACTCTGACAATACAGCAGTGACGAGTTTGCGCTCCCCTGCATCATTCAGGGATTACATCAAGTCGTGCGAAAAGTGTTCTCAACAAAAGCCATCCACACTATTTGACGTGTTATCAATGTTCTCATTGCAGTAGGAGATGAAAGCAGTGGTGTCTCACATAGTACGTACCCTTGTCAGCATCCTGCCCAAGTACCTTGCTGCAATATAGGATCTATGGCTCCTGTCATAGCCCAAGAGCTACGGAAATGATTTCCCGTCCGCAAAGGAGGGAATGTTAGCATAGCACTTTGTGGTCCTTGCAGGGGAATGAGCGTCCCCAGTAGAGTTTTCTCCTAGGTACTTTTTCCATCAGAAAAGCGTAGCCCCGGGAAGAAGAGAAGCAGCAGCCTACTGCCTCACTTTGACCATACAGTGTTTTTAACGTAGCAATGCATGCGCAGCTAGCAGTCCCCTTACTCTACTCGAGTCACTTTCTCTCACACAGCACAGGAGTGAACGGTTTGAAAGCTGCCAAGTTACTCGGGAACGAACATGTTCCTGTTAAGTGGCGTTCAGCAAAAACGCGGCACTAGATCAATGTGCTCATATCAGTTGAATTGGAAATGAGTGCCTTGTACCATATCACATACCCTCTTCAGAACCTATGATCAGCTATTTTGCTCTGTTTTCATTTACCTTGCTGTGTTTGAGTGCAAGGATCTACAGAATCACTTTCTCATCATGAACGCACTCCATGAATGCATAGAACTATGACAGCTATGAAATAGACTATCTTCTATGACACACTTTCTTGTAACTGCGGCCGTCGCAGCTCTAGCCCTAGACCTAAACCTACCTGTAACATGAACCCAAACCCTAACCCTAACCCTAACCCTATCGCTAACCCTAACCTTATCCCTAACCCTAACCCTATCCTTAACCCTAACCCTAACCCTAATAATAAAGCTAATCCTTACCACAATCCTAATGCTAGCCCTAACCCTAACCCTATCTTTAAACGGAAGGTGTCTGATATATCAGAGCTTTGCGTTGTGTCCTAACCAAAATGCTACTGAAATCATTTTCCATGGGTAGTGAACGAACAGGAGCATAGCAGCATCTGAACTTTGCAGGACAATGAGCTGCGAGTGTGGGCTTTTCGCCGCTCTCTTTATTCCAGCAAAATAGCAGAGTCCGAAGATTTCCTGCAGCTACTGACTACTATGTCCTGTGGACAAAACTGTTGGTCCAACCTAGATATGCACATGAAGCTCACAGTCCACTGACTCTTTTCGACGGAATTTCCTTCTGCGAGAACAGCAAGGAATTCATGCACAGCTTCCAAACAACTAGGGAATCAGGATGTTTCATACAAGTGCCTTATTAGCACATTTCATCTCCAGCAGGTAACACTAGGTCAATGGACTCGTTTCAGTAGAGTGCGAAATGTAGGGGGTGCCGATAGAACCGGCCGAGTTAGAACGTCATTTCAATGGGTTTTCTGTAAGATCACCTTGGGGGTAACTTTGCGAGCCAGAGAGTTCCGGAATCGCGTTCCCAAAAACAAAGAAGTGAACGGAAGCACAGGACTATGCCAACTCTGAACTAGAGTAAGCTTGGCTACCACTGTTTTCGCCAAATTGTGCGTGCTGCGGGGAAAGCGTATCCGGACGTTGGAAGGCCGCTAGGCCGTGCTACGTGACTTGGACTCCAAGTCTCTGAAGATCTAAGGGAATGTGGATCTCAGAGTAGCCTGTGGGGCTCCTGGTGGATGATACTACATTCGTGAAGATTTGTTTGCTCCTCAAAATCACTCGGGAATCCACCTATTTCGTAGGAAGCGGGTTTTTTCCCAAAGCCGTCTCCGGGTTCAGCGTCTTCTCAATGTTCCCATCTCGGTAGGAGATGTGACGGGAGAAGAAGGCTGTAGCCTAAGAAACCATGGAGACAATACTACGTCCCTCGGACTCCACCAGTTCGTGAAGCGTTCAAGGAGGAAGAAGCGAAAAGTACCTCATGGGCCTACCGGGGCATTCATTCCACTCTGACAATACAGCAGTGAGGAGTTTGCGCTCCCCTGCATCATTCAGGGATTACATCAAGTCGTGCGAAAAGTGTTCTCAACAAAAGCCATCCACACTATTTGACGTGTTATCAATGTTCTCATTGCAGTAGGAGATGAAAGCAGTGGTGTCTCACATAGTACGTACCCTTGTCAGCATCCTGCCCAAGTACCTTGCTGCAATATAGGATCTATGGCTCCTGTCATAGCCCAAGAGCTACGGAAATGATTTCCCGTCCGCAAAGGAGGGAATGTTAGCATAGCACTTTGTGGTCCTTGCAGGGGAATGAGCGTCCCCAGTAGAGTTTTCTCCTAGGTACTTTTTTGCATCAGAAAAGCGTAGCCCCGGGAAGAAGAGAAGCAGCAGCCTACTGCCTCACTTTGACCATACAGTGTTTTTAACGTAGCAATGCATGCGCAGCTAGCAGTCCCCTTACTCTACTCGAGTCACTTTCTCTCACACAGCACAGGAGTGAACGGTTTGAAAGCTGCCAAGTTACTCGGGAACGAACATGTTCCTGTTAAGTGGCGTTCAGCAAAAACGCGGCACTAGATCAATGTGCTCATATCAGTTGAATTGGAAATGAGTGCCTTGTACCATATCACATACCCTCTTCAGAACCTATGATCAGCTATTTTGCTCTGTTTTCATTTACCTTGCTGTGTTTGAGTGCAAGGATCTACAGAATCACTTTCTCATCATGAACGCACTCCATGAAAGCATAGAACTATGACAGCTATGAAATAGACTATCTTCTATGACACACTTTCTTCTAACTGCGGCCGTCGCAGCTCTAGCCCTAGACCTAAACCTACCTGTAACATGAACCCAAACCCTAACCCTAACCCTAACCCTATCGCTAACCCTAACCTTATCCCTAACCCTAACCCTATCCTTAACCCTAACCCTAACCCTAATAATAAAGCTAATCCTTACCACAATCCTAATGCTAGCCCTAACCCTAACCCTATCTTTAAACGGAAGGTGTCTGATATATCAGAGCTTTGCGTTGTGTCCTAACCAAAATGCTACTGAAATCATTTTCCATGGGTAGTGAACGAACAGGAGCATAGCAGCATCTGAACTTTGCAGGACAATGAGCTGCGAGTGTGGGCTTTTCGCCGCTCTCTTTATTCCAGCAAAATAGCAGAGTCCGAAGATTTCCTGCAGCTACTGACTACTATGTCCTGTGGACAAAACTGTTGGTCCAACCTAGATATGCACATGAAGCTCACAGTCCACTGACTCTTTTCGACGGAATTTCCTTCTGCGAGAACAGCAAGGAATTCATGCACAGCTTCCAAACAACTAGGGAATCAGGATGTTTCATACAAGTGCCTTATTAGCACATTTCATCTCCAGCAGGTAACACTAGGTCAATGGACTCGTTTCAGTAGAGTGCGAAATGTAGGGGGTGCCGATAGAACCGGCCGAGTTAGAACGTCATTTCAATGGGTTTTCTGTAAGATCACCTTGGGGGTAACTTTGCGAGCCAGAGAGTTCCGGAATCGCGTTCCCAAAAACAAAGAAGTGAACGGAAGCACAGGACTATGCCAACTCTGAACTAGAGTAAGCTTGGCTACCACTGTTTTCGCCAAATTGTGCGTGCTGCGGGGAAAGCGTATCCGGACGTTGGAAGGCCGCTAGGCCGTGCTACGTGACTTGGACTCCAAGTCTCTGAAGATCTAAGGGAATGTGGATCTCAGAGTAGCCTGTGGGGCTCCTGGTGGATGATACTACATTCGTGAAGATTTGTTTGCTCCTCAAAATCACTCGGCAATCCACCTATTTCGTAGGAAGCGGGTTTTTTCCCAAAGCCGTCTCCGGGTTCAGCGTCTTCTCAATGTTCCCATCTCAGTAGGAGATGTGACGGGAGAAGAAGGCTGTAGCCTAAGAAACCATGGAGACAATACTACGTCCCTCGGACTCCACCAGTTCGTGAAGCGTTCAAGGAGGAAGAAGCGAAAAGTACCTCATGGGCCTACCGGGGCATTCATTCCACTCTGACAATACAGCAGTGACGAGTTTGCGCTCCCCTGCATCATTCAGGGATTACATCAAGTCGTGCGAAAAGTGTTCTCAACAAAAGCCATCCACACTATTTGACGTGTTATCAATGTTCTCATTGCAGTAGGAGATGAAAGCAGTGGTGTCTCACATAGTACGTACCCTTGTCAGCATCCTGCCCAAGTACCTTGCTGCAATATAGGATCTATGGCTCCTGTCATAGCCCAAGAGCTACGGAAATGATTTCCCGTCCGCAAAGGAGGGAATGTTAGCATAGCACTTTGTGGTCCTTGCAGGGGAATGAGCGTCCCCAGTAGAGTTTTCTCCTAGGTACTTTTTCCATCAGAAAAGCGTAGCCCCGGGAAGAAGAGAAGCAGCAGCCTACTGCCTCACTTTGACCATACAGTGTTTTTAACGTAGCAATGCATGCGCAGCTAGCAGTCCCCTTACTCTACTCGAGTCACTTTCTCTCACACAGCACAGGAGTGAACGGTTTGAAAGCTGCCAAGTTACTCGGGAACGAACATGTTCCTGTTAAGTGGCGTTCAGCAAAAACGCGGCACTAGATCAATGTGCTCATATCAGTTGAATTGGAAATGAGTGCCTTGTACCATATCACATACCCTCTTCAGAACCTATGATCAGCTATTTTGCTCTGTTTTCATTTACCTTGCTGTGTTTGAGTGCAAGGATCTACAGAATCACTTTCTCATCATGAACGCACTCCATGAAAGCATAGAACTATGACAGCTATGAAATAGACTATCTTCTATGACACACTTTCTTCTAACTGCGGCCGTCGCAGCTCTAGCCCTAGACCTAAACCTACCTGTAACATGAACCCAAACCCTAACCCTAACCCTAACCCTATCGCTAACCCTAACCTTATCCCTAACCCTAACCCTATCCTTAACCCTAACCCTAACCCTAATAATAAAGCTAATCCTTACCACAATCCTAATGCTAGCCCTAACCCTAACCCTATCTTTAAACGGAAGGTGTCTGATATATCAGAGCTTTGCGTTGTGTCCTAACCAAAATGCTACTGAAATCATTTTCCATGGGTAGTGAACGAACAGGAGCATAGCAGCATCTGAACTTTGCAGGACAATGAGCTGCGAGTGTGGGCTTTTCGCCGCTCTCTTTATTCCAGCAAAATAGCAGAGTCCGAAGATTTCCTGCAGCTACTGACTACTATGTCCTGTGGACAAAACTGTTGGTCCAACCTAGATATGCACATGAAGCTCACAGTCCACTGACTCTTTTCGACGGAATTTCCTTCTGCGAGAACAGCAAGGAATTCATGCACAGCTTCCAAACAACTAGGGAATCAGGATGTTTCATACAAGTGCCTTATTAGCACATTTCATCTCCAGCAGGTAACACTAGGTCAATGGACTCGTTTCAGTAGAGTGCGAAATGTAGGGGGTGCCGATAGAACCGGCCGAGTTAGAACGTCATTTCAATGGGTTTTCTGTAAGATCACCTTGGGGGTAACTTTGCGAGCCAGAGAGTTCCGGAATCGCGTTCCCAAAAACAAAGAAGTGAACGGAAGCACAGGACTATGCCAACTCTGAACTAGAGTAAGCTTGGCTACCACTGTTTTCGCCAAATTGTGCGTGCTGCGGGGAAAGCGTATCCGGACGTTGGAAGGCCGCTAGGCCGTGCTACGTGACTTGGACTCCAAGTCTCTGAAGATCTAAGGGAATGTGGATCTCAGAGTAGCCTGTGGGGCTCCTGGTGGATGATACTACATTCGTGAAGATTTGTTTGCTCCTCAAAATCACTCGGGAATCCACCTATTTCGTAGGAAGCGGGTTTTTTCCCAAAGCCGTCTCCGGGTTCAGCGTCTTCTCAATGTTCCCATCTCAGTAGGAGATGTGACGGGAGAAGAAGGCTGTAGCCTAAGAAACCATGGAGACAATACTACGTCCCTCGGACTCCACCAGTTCGTGAAGCGTTCAAGGAGGAAGAAGCGAAAAGTACCTCATGGGCCTACCGGGGCATTCATTCCACTCTGACAATACAGCAGTGACGAGTTTGCGCTCCCCTGCATCATTCAGGGATTACATCAAGTCGTGCGAAAAGTGTTCTCAACAAAAGCCATCCACACTATTTGACGTGTTATCAATGTTCTCATTGCAGTAGGAGATGAAAGCAGTGGTGTCTCACATAGTACGTACCCTTGTCAGCATCCTGCCCAAGTACCTTGCTGCAATATAGGATCTATGGCTCCTGTCATAGCCCAAGAGCTACGGAAATGATTTCCCGTCCGCAAAGGAGGGAATGTTAGCATAGCACTTTGTGGTCCTTGCAGGGGAATGAGCGTCCCCAGTAGAGTTTTCTCCTAGGTACTTTTTCCATCAGAAAAGCGTAGCCCCGGGAAGAAGAGAAGCAGCAGCCTACTGCCTCACTTTGACCATACAGTGTTTTTAACGTAGCAATGCATGCGCAGCTAGCAGTCCCCTTACTCTACTCGAGTCACTTTCTCTCACACAGCACAGGAGTGAACGGTTTGAAAGCTGCCAAGTTACTCGGGAACGAACATGTTCCTGTTAAGTGGCGTTCAGCAAAAACGCGGCACTAGATCAATGTGCTCATATCAGTTGAATTGGAAATGAGTGCCTTGTACCATATCACATACCCTCTTCAGAACCTATGATCAGCTATTTTGCTCTGTTTTCATTTACCTTGCTGTGTTTGAGTGCAAGGATCTACAGAATCACTTTCTCATCATGAACGCACTCCATGAAAGCATAGAACTATGACAGCTATGAAATAGACTATCTTCTATGACACACTTTCTTCTAACTGCGGCCGTCGCAGCTCTAGCCCTAGACCTAAACCTACCTGTAACATGAACCCAAACCCTAACCCTAACCCTAACCCTATCGCTAACCCTAACCTTATCCCTAACCCTAACCCTATCCTTAACCCTAACCCTAACCCTAATAATAAAGCTAATCCTTACCACAATCCTAATGCTAGCCCTAACCCTAACCCTATCTTTAAACGGAAGGTGTCTGATATATCAGAGCTTTGCGTTGTGTCCTAACCAAAATGCTACTGAAATCATTTTCCTGGGTAGTGAACGAACAGGAGCATAGCAGCATCTGAACTTTGCAGGACAATGAGCTGCGAGTGTGGGCTTTTCGCCGCTCTCTTTATTCCAGCAAAATAGCAGAGTCCGAAGATTTCCTGCAGCTACTGACTACTATGTCCTGTGGACAAAACTGTTGGTCCAACCTAGATATGCACATGAAGCTCACAGTCCACTGACTCTTTTCGACGGAATTTCCTTCTGCGAGAACAGCAAGGAATTCATGCACAGCTTCCAAACAACTAGGGAATCAGGATGTTTCATACAAGTGCCTTATTAGCACATTTCATCTCCAGCAGGTAACACTAGGTCAATGGACTCGTTTCAGTAGAGTGCGAAATGTAGGGGGTGCCGATAGAACCGGCCGAGTTAGAACGTCATTTCAATGGGTTTTCTGTAAGATCACCTTGGGGGTAACTTTGCGAGCCAGAGAGTTCCGGAATCGCGTTCCCAAAAAAAAGGAGGGAACGGAAGCACAGGACTATGCCAACTCTGAACTAGAGTAAGCTTGGCTACCACTGTTTTCGCCAAATTGTGCGTGCTGCGGGGAAAGCGTATCCGGACGTTGGAAGGCCGCTAGGCCGTGCTACGTGACTTGGACTCCAAGTCTCTGAAGATCTAAGGGAATGTGGATCTCAGAGTAGCCTGTGGGGCTCCTGGTGGATGATACTACATTCGTGAAGATTTGTTTGCTCCTCAAAATCACTCGGGAATCCACCTATTTCGTAGGAAGCGGGTTTTTTCCCAAAGCCGTCTCCGGGTTCAGCGTCTTCTCAATGTTCCCATCTCAGTAGGAGATGTGACGGGAGAAGAAGGCTGTAGCCTAAGAAACCATGGAGACAATACTACGTCCCTCGGACTCCACCAGTTCGTGAAGCGTTCAAGGAGGAAGAAGCGAAAAGTACCTCATGGGCCTACCGGGGCATTCATTCCACTCTGACAATACAGCAGTGACGAGTTTGCGCTCCCCTGCATCATTCAGGGATTACATCAAGTCGTGCGAAAAGTGTTCTCAACAAAAGCCATCCACACTATTTGACGTGTTATCAATGTTCTCATTGCAGTAGGAGATGAAAGCAGTGGTGTCTCACATAGTACGTACCCTTGTCAGCATCCTGCCCAAGTACCTTGCTGCAATATAGGATCTATGGCTCCTGTCATAGCCCAAGAGCTACGGAAATGATTTCCCGTCCGCAAAGGAGGGAATGTTAGCATAGCACTTTGTGGTCCTTGCAGGGGAATGAGCGTCCCCAGTAGAGTTTTCTCCTAGGTACTTTTTCCATCAGAAAAGCGTAGCCCCGGGAAGAAGAGAAGCAGCAGCCTACTGCCTCACTTTGACCATACAGTGTTTTTAACGTAGCAATGCATGCGCAGCTAGCAGTCCCCTTACTCTACTCGAGTCACTTTCTCTCACACAGCACAGGAGTGAACGGTTTGAAAGCTGCCAAGTTACTCGGGAACGAACATGTTCCTGTTAAGTGGCGTTCAGCAAAAACGCGGCACTAGATCAATGTGCTCATATCAGTTGAATTGGAAATGAGTGCCTTGTACCATATCACATACCCTCTTCAGAACCTATGATCAGCTATTTTGCTCTGTTTTCATTTACCTTGCTGTGTTTGAGTGCAAGGATCTACAGAATCACTTTCTCATCATGAACGCACTCCATGAAAGCATAGAACTATGACACCTATGAAATAGACTATCTTCTATGACACACTTTCTTCTAACTGCGGCCGTCGCAGCTCTAGCCCTAGACCTAAACCTACCTGTAACATGAACCCAAACCCTAACCCTAACCCTAACCCTATCGCTAACCCTAACCTTATCCCTAACCCTAACCCTATCCTTAACCCTAACCCTAACCCTAATAATAAAGCTAATCCTTACCACAATCCTAATGCTAGCCCTAACCCTAACCCTATCTTTAAACGGAAGGTGTCTGATATATCAGAGCTTTGCGTTGTGTCCTAACCAAAATGCTACTGAAATCATTTTCCATGGGTAGTGAACGAACAGGAGCATAGCAGCATCTGAACTTTGCAGGACAATGAGCTGCGAGTGTGGGCTTTTCGCCGCTCTCTTTATTCCAGCAAAATAGCAGAGTCCGAAGATTTCCTGCAGCTACTGACTACTATGTCCTGTGGACAAAACTGTTGGTCCAACCTAGATATGCACATGAAGCTCACAGTCCACTGACTCTTTTCGACGGAATTTCCTTCTGCGAGAACAGCAAGGAATTCATGCACAGCTTCCAAACAACTAGGGAATCAGGATGTTTCATACAAGTGCCTTATTAGCACATTTCATCTCCAGCAGGTAACACTAGGTCAATGGACTCGTTTCAGTAGAGTGCGAAATGTAGGGGGTGCCGATAGAACCGGCCGAGTTAGAACGTCATTTCAATGGGTTTTCTGTAAGATCACCTTGGGGGTAACTTTGCGAGCCAGAGAGTTCCGGAATCGCGTTCCCAAAAACAAAGAAGTGAACGGAAGCACAGGACTATGCCAACTCTGAACTAGAGTAAGCTTGGCTACCACTGTTTTCGCCAAATTGTGCGTGCTGCGGGGAAAGCGTATCCGGACGTTGGAAGGCCGCTAGGCCGTGCTACGTGACTTGGACTCCAAGTCTCTGAAGATCTAAGGGAATGTGGATCTCAGAGTAGCCTGTGGGGCTCCTGGTGGATGATACTACATTCGTGAAGATTTGTTTGCTCCTCAAAATCACTCGGGAATCCACCTATTTCGTAGGAAGCGGGTTTTTTCCCAAAGCCGTCTCCGGGTTCAGCGTCTTCTCAATGTTCCCATCTCAGTAGGAGATGTGACGGGAGAAGAAGGCTGTAGCCTAAGAAACCATGGAGACAATACTACGTCCCTCGGACTCCACCCGTTCGTGAAGCGTTCAAGGAGGAAGAAGCGAAAAGTACCTCATGGGCCTACCGGGGCATTCATTCCACTCTGACAATACAGCAGTGACGAGTTTGCGCTCCCCTGCATCATTCAGGGATTACATCAAGTCGTGCGAAAAGTGTTCTCAACAAAAGCCATCCACACTATTTGACGTGTTATCAATGTTCTCATTGCAGTAGGAGATGAAAGCAGTGGTGTCTCACATAGTACGTACCCTTGTCAGCATCCTGCCCAAGTACCTTGCTGCAATATAGGATCTATGGCTCCTGTCATAGCCCAAGAGCTACGGAAATGATTTCCCGTCCGCAAAGGAGGGAATGTTAGCATAGCACTTTGTGGTCCTTGCAGGGGAATGAGCGTCCCCAGAAGAGTTTTCTCCTAGGTACTTTTTCCATCAGAAAAGCGTAGCCCCGGGAAGAAGAGAAGCAGCAGCCTACTGCCTCACTTTGACCAGACAGTGTTTTTAACGTAGCAATGCATGCGCAGCTAGCAGTCCCCTTACTCTACTCGAGTCACTTTCTCTCACACAGCACAGGAGTGAACGGTTTGAAAGCTGCCAAGTTACTCGGGAACGAACATGTTCCTGTTAAGTGGCGTTCAGCAAAAACGCGGCACTAGATCAATGTGCTCATATCAGTTGAATTGGAAATGAGTGCCTTGTACCATATCACATACCCTCTTCAGAACCTATGATCAGCTATTTTGCTCTGTTTTCATTTACCTTGCTGTGTTTGAGTGCAAGGATCTACAGAATCACTTTCTCATCATGAACGCACTCCATGAAAGCATAGAACTATGACAGCTATGAAATAGACTATCTTCTATGACACACTTTCTTCTAACTGCGGCCGTCGCAGCTCTAGCCCTAGACCTAAACCTACCTGTAACATGAACCCAAACCCTAACCCTAACCCTAACCCTATCGCTAACCCTAACCTTATCCCTAACCCTAACCCTATCCTTAACCCTAACCCTAACCCTAATAATAAAGCTAATCCTTACCACAATCCTAATGCTAGCCCTAACCCTAACCCTATCTTTAAACGGAAGGTGTCTGATATATCAGAGCTTTGCGTTGTGTCCTAACCAAAATGCTACTGAAATCATTTTCCATGGGTAGTGAACGAACAGGAGCATAGCAGCATCTGAACTTTGCAGGACAATGAGCTGCGAGTGTGGGCTTTTCGCCGCTCTCTTTATTCCAGCAAAATAGCAGAGTCCGAAGATTTCCTGCAGCTACTGACTACTATGTCCTGTGGACAAAACTGTTGGTCCAACCTAGATATGCACATGAAGCTCACAGTCCACTGACTCTTTTCGACGGAATTTCCTTCTGCGAGAACAGCAAGGAATTCATGCACAGCTTCCAAACAACTAGGGAATCAGGATGTTTCATACAAGTGCCTTATTAGCACATTTCATCTCCAGCAGGTAACACTAGGTCAATGGACTCGTTTCAGTAGAGTGCGAAATGTAGGGGGTGCCGATAGAACCGGCCGAGTTAGAACGTCATTTCAATGGGTTTTCTGTAAGATCACCTTGGGGGTAACTTTGCGAGCCAGAGAGTTCCGGAATCGCGTTCCCAAAAACAAAGAAGTGAACGGAAGCACAGGACTATGCCAACTCTGAACTAGAGTAAGCTTGGCTACCACTGTTTTCGCCAAATTGTGCGTGCTGCGGGGAAAGCGTATCCGGACGTTGGAAGGCCGCTAGGCCGTGCTACGTGACTTGGACTCCAAGTCTCTGAAGATCTAAGGGAATGTGGATCTCAGAGTAGCCTGTGGGGCTCCTGGTGGATGATACTACATTCGTGAAGATTTGTTTGCTCCTCAAAATCACTCGGGAATCCACCTATTTCGTAGGAAGCGGGTTTTTTCCCAAAGCCGTCTCCGGGTTCAGCGTCTTCTCAATGTTCCCATCTCAGTAGGAGATGTGACGGGAGAAGAAGGCTGTAGCCTAAGAAACCATGGAGACAATACTACGTCCCTCGGACTCCACCCGTTCGTGAAGCGTTCAAGGAGGAAGAAGCGAAAAGTACCTCATGGGCCTACCGGGGCATTCATTCCACTCTGACAATACAGCAGTGACGAGTTTGCGCTCCCCTGCATCATTCAGGGATTACATCAAGTCGTGCGAAAAGTGTTCTCAACAAAAGCCATCCACACTATTTGACGTGTTATCAATGTTCTCATTGCAGTAGGAGATGAAAGCAGTGGTGTCTCACATAGTACGTACCCTTGTCAGCATCCTGCCCAAGTACCTTGCTGCAATATAGGATCTATGGCTCCTGTCATAGCCCAAGAGCTACGGAAATGATTTCCCGTCCGCAAAGGAGGGAATGTTAGCATAGCACTTTGTGGTCCTTGCAGGGGAATGAGCGTCCCCAGAAGAGTTTTCTCCTAGGTACTTTTTCCATCAGAAAAGCGTAGCCCCGGGAAGAAGAGAAGCAGCAGCCTACTGCCTCACTTTGACCAGACAGTGTTTTTAACGTAGCAATGCATGCGCAGCTAGCAGTCCCCTTACTCTACTCGAGTCACTTTCTCTCACACAGCACAGGAGTGAACGGTTTGAAAGCTGCCAAGTTACTCGGGAACGAACATGTTCCTGTTAAGTGGCGTTCAGCAAAAACGCGGCACTAGATCAATGTGCTCATATCAGTTGAATTGGAAATGAGTGCCTTGTACCATATCACATACCCTCTTCAGAACCTATGATCAGCTATTTTGCTCTGTTTTCATTTACCTTGCTGTGTTTGAGTGCAAGGATCTACAGAATCACTTTCTCATCATGAACGCACTCCATGAAAGCATAGAACTATGACAGCTATGAAATACACTATCTTCTATGACACACTTTCTTCTAACTGCGGCCGTCGCAGCTCTAGCCCTAGACCTAAACCTACCTGTAACATGAACCCAAACCCTAACCCTAACCCTAACCCTATCGCTAACCCTAACCTTATCCCTAACCCTAACCCTATCCTTAACCCTAACCCTAACCCTAATAATAAAGCTAATCCTTACCACAATCCTAATGCTAGCCCTAACCCTAACCCTATCTTTAAACGGAAGGTGTCTGATATATCAGAGCTTTGCGTTGTGTCCTAACCAAAATGCTACTGAAATCATTTTCCATGGGTAGTGAACGAACAGGAGCATAGCAGCATCTGAACTTTGCAGGACAATGAGCTGCGAGTGTGGGCTTTTCGCCGCTCTCTTTATTCCAGCAAAATAGCAGAGTCCGAAGATTTCCTGCAGCTACTGACTACTATGTCCTGTGGACAAAACTGTTGGTCCAACCTAGATATGCACATGAAGCTCACAGTCCACTGACTCTTTTCGACGGAATTTCCTTCTGCGAGAACAGCAAGGAATTCATGCACAGCTTCCAAACAACTAGGGAATCAGGATGTTTCATACAAGTGCCTTATTAGCACATTTCATCTCCAGCAGGTAACACTAGGTCAATGGACTCGTTTCAGTAGAGTGCGAAATGTAGGGGGTGCCGATAGAACCGGCCGAGTTAGAACGTCATTTCAATGGGTTTTCTGTAAGATCACCTTGGGGGTAACTTTGCGAGCCAGAGAGTTCCGGAATCGCGTTCCCAAAAACAAAGAAGTGAACGGAAGCACAGGACTATGCCAACTCTGAACTAGAGTAAGCTTGGCTACCACTGTTTTCGCCAAATTGTGCGTGCTGCGGGGAAAGCGTATCCGGACGTTGGAAGGCCGCTAGGCCGTGCTACGTGACTTGGACTCCAAGTCTCTGAAGATCTAAGGGAATGTGGATCTCAGAGTAGCCTGTGGGGCTCCTGGTGGATGATACTACATTCGTGAAGATTTGTTTGCTCCTCAAAATCACTCGGGAATCCACCTATTTCGTAGGAAGCGGGTTTTTTCCCAAAGCCGTCTCCGGGTTCAGCGTCTTCTCAATGTTCCCATCTCAGTAGGAGATGTGACGGGAGAAGAAGGCTGTAGCCTAAGAAACCATGGAGACAATACTACGTCCCTCGGACTCCACCCGTTCGTGAAGCGTTCAAGGAGGAAGAAGCGAAAAGTACCTCATGGGCCTACCGGGGCATTCATTCCACTCTGACAATACAGCAGTGACGAGTTTGCGCTCCCCTGCATCATTCAGGGATTACATCAAGTCGTGCGAAAAGTGTTCTCAACAAAAGCCATCCACACTATTTGACGTGTTATCAATGTTCTCATTGCAGTAGGAGATGAAAGCAGTGGTGTCTCACATAGTACGTACCCTTGTCAGCATCCTGCCCAAGTACCTTGCTGCAATATAGGATCTATGGCTCCTGTCATAGCCCAAGAGCTACGGAAATGATTTCCCGTCCGCAAAGGAGGGAATGTTAGCATAGCACTTTGTGGTCCTTGCAGGGGAATGAGCGTCCCCAGTAGAGTTTTCTCCTAGGTACTTTTTCCATCAGAAAAGCGTAGCCCCGGGAAGAAGAGAAGCAGCAGCCTACTGCCTCACTTTGACCAGACAGTGTTTTTAACGTAGCAATGCATGCGCAGCTAGCAGTCCCCTTACTCTACTCGAGTCACTTTCTCTCACACAGCACAGGAGTGAACGGTTTGAAAGCTGCCAAGTTACTCGGGAACGAACATGTTCCTGTTAAGTGGCGTTCAGCAAAAACGCGGCACTAGATCAATGTGCTCATATCAGTTGAATTGGAAATGAGTGCCTTGTACCATATCACATACCCTCTTCAGAACCTATGATCAGCTATTTTGCTCTGTTTTCATTTACCTTGCTGTGTTTGAGTGCAAGGATCTACAGAATCACTTTCTCATCATGAACGCACTCCATGAAAGCATAGAACTATGACAGCTATGAAATACACTATCTTCTATGACACACTTTCTTCTAACTGCGGCCGTCGCAGCTCTAGCCCTAGACCTAAACCTACCTGTAACATGAACCCAAACCCTAACCCTAACCCTAACCCTATCGCTAACCCTAACCTTATCCCTAACCCTAACCCTATCCTTAACCCTAACCCTAACCCTAATAATAAAGCTAATCCTTACCACAATCCTAATGCTAGCCCTAACCCTAACCCTATCTTTAAACGGAAGGTGTCTGATATATCAGAGCTTTGCGTTGTGTCCTAACCAAAATGCTACTGAAATCATTTTCCATGGGTAGTGAACGAACAGGAGCATAGCAGCATCTGAACTTTGCAGGACAATGAGCTGCGAGTGTGGGCTTTTCGCCGCTCTCTTTATTCCAGCAAAATAGCGGAGTCCGAAGATTTCCTGCAGCTACTGACTACTATGTCCTGTGGACAAAACTGTTGGTCCAACCTAGATATGCACATGAAGCTCACAGTCCACTGACTCTTTTCGACGGAATTTCCTTCTGCGAGAACAGCAAGGAATTCATGCACAGCTTCCAAACAACTAGGGAATCAGGATGTTTCATACAAGTGCCTTATTAGCACATTTCATCTCCAGCAGGTAACACTAGGTCAATGGACTCGTTTCAGTAGAGTGCGAAATGTAGGGGGTGCCGATAGAACCGGCCGAGTTAGAACGTCATTTCAATGGGTTTTCTGTAAGATCACCTTGGGGGTAACTTTGCGAGCCAGAGAGTTCCGGAATCGCGTTCCCAAAAACAAAGAAGTGAACGGAAGCACAGGACTATGCCAACTCTGAACTAGAGTAAGCTTGGCTACCACTGTTTTCGCCAAATTGTGCGTGCTGCGGGGAAAGCGTATCCGGACGTTGGAAGGCCGCTAGGCCGTGCTACGTGACTTGGACTCCAAGTCTCTGAAGATCTAAGGGAATGTGGATCTCAGAGTAGCCTGTGGGGCTCCTGGTGGATGATACTACATTCGTGAAGATTTGTTTGCTCCTCAAAATCACTCGGGAATCCACCTATTTCGTAGGAAGCGGGTTTTTTCCCAAAGCCATCTCCGGGTTCAGCGTCTTCTCAATGTTCCCATCTCAGTAGGAGATGTGACGGGAGAAGAAGGCTGTAGCCTAAGAAACCATGGAGACAATACTACGTCCCTTGGACTCCACCAGTTCGTGAAGCGTTCAAGGAGGAAGAAGCGAAAAGTACCTCATGGGCCTACCGGGGCATTCATTCCACTCTGACAATACAGCAGTGACGAGTTTGCGCTCCCCTGCATCATTCAGGGATTACATCAAGTCGTGCGAAAAGTGTTCTCAACAAAAGCCATCCACACTATTTGACGTGTTATCAATGTTCTCATTGCAGTAGGAGATGAAAGCAGTGGTGTCTCACATAGTACGTACCCTTGTCAGCATCCTGCCCAAGTACCTTGCTGCAATATAGGATCTATGGCTCCTGTCATAGCCCAAGAGCTACGGAAATGATTTCCCGTCCGCAAAGGAGGGAATGTTAGCATAGCACTTTGTGGTCCTTGCAGGGGAATGAGCGTCCCCAGTAGAGTTTTCTCCTAGGTACTTTTTCCATCAGAAAAGCGTAGCCCCGGGAAGAAGAGAAGCAGCAGCCTACTGCCTCACTTTGACCATACAGTGTTTTTAACGTAGCAATGCATGCGCAGCTAGCAGTCCCCTTACTCTACTCGAGTCACTTTCTCTCACACAGCACAGGAGTGAACGGTTTGAAAGCTGCCAAGTTACTCGGGAACGAACATGTTCCTGTTAAGTGGCGTTCAGCAAAAACGCGGCACTAGATCAATGTGCTCATATCAGTTGAATTGGAAATGAGTGCCTTGTACCATATCACATACCCTCTTCAGAACCTATGATCAGCTATTTTGCTCTGTTTTCATTTACCTTGCTGTGTTTGAGTGCAAGGATCTACAGAATCACTTTCTCATCATGAACGCACTCCATGAAAGCACAGAACTATGACAGCTATGAAATACACTATCTTCTATGACACACTTTCTTCTAACTGCGGCCGTCAGCTAGCTCTAGCCCTAGACCTAAACCTACCTGTAACATGAACCCAAACCCTAACCCTAACCCTAACCCTATCGCTAACCCTAACCTTATCCCTAACCCTAACCCTATCCTTAACCCTAACCCTAACCCTAATAATAAAGCTAATCCTTACCACAATCCTAATGCTAGCCCTAACCCTAACCCTATCTTTAAACGGAAGGTGTCTGATATATCAGAGCTTTGCGTTGTGTCCTAACCAAAATGCTACTGAAATCATTTTCCATGGGTAGTGAACGAACAGGAGCATAGCAGCATCTGAACTTTGCAGGACAATGAGCTGCGAGTGTGGGCTTTTCGCCGCTCTCTTTATTCCAGCAAAATAGCAGAGTCCGAAGATTTCCTGCAGCTACTGACTACTATGTCCTGTGGACAAAACTGTTGGTCCAACCTAGATATGCACATGAAGCTCACAGTCCACTGACTCTTTTCGACGGAATTTCCTTCTGCGAGAACAGCAAGGAATTCATGCACAGCTTCCAAACAACTAGGGAATCAGGATGTTTCATACAAGTGCCTTATTAGCACATTTCATCTCCAGCAGGTAACACTAGGTCAATGGACTCGTTTCAGTAGAGTGCGAAATGTAGGGGGTGCCGATAGAACCGGCCGAGTTAGAACGTCATTTCAATGGGTTTTCTGTAAGATCACCTTGGGGGTAACTTTGCGAGCCAGAGAGTTCCGGAATCGCGTTCCCAAAAACAAAGAAGTGAACGGAAGCACAGGACTATGCCAACTCTGAACTAGAGTAAGCTTGGCTACCACTGTTTTCGCCAAATTGTGCGTGCTGCGGGGAAAGCGTATCCGGACGTTGGAAGGCCGCTAGGCCGTGCTACGTGACTTGGACTCCAAGTCTCTGAAGATCTAAGGGAATGTGGATCTCAGAGTAGCCTGTGGGGCTCCTGGTGGATGATACTACATTCGTGAAGATTTGTTTGCTCCTCAAAATCACTCGGGAATCCACCTATTTCGTAGGAAGCGGGTTTTTTCCCAAAGCCATCTCCGGGTTCAGCGTCTTCTCAATGTTCCCATCTCAGTAGGAGATGTGACGGGAGAAGAAGGCTGTAGCCTAAGAAACCATGGAGACAATACTACGTCCCTCGGACTCCACCCGTTCGTGAAGCGTTCAAGGAGGAAGAAGCGAAAAGTACCTCATGGGCCTACCGGGGCATTCATTCCACTCTGAGAATACAGCAGTGAGGAGTTTGCGCTCCCCTGCATCATTCAGGGATTACATCAAGTCGTGCGAAAAGTGTTCTCAACAAAAGCCATCCACACTATTTGACGTGTTATCAATGTTCTCATTGCAGTAGGAGATGAAAGCAGTGGTGTCTCACATAGTACGTACCCTTGTCAGCATCCTGCCCAAGTACCTTGCTGCAATATAGGATCTATGGCTCCTGTCATAGCCCAAGAGCTACGGAAATGATTTCCCGTCCGCAAAGGAGGGAATGTTAGCATAGCACTTTGTGGTCCTTGCAGGGGAATGAGCGTCCCCAGTAGAGTTTTCTCCTAGGTACTTTTTCCATCAGAAAAGCGTAGCCCCGGGAAGAAGAGAAGCAGCAGCCTACTGCCTCACTTTGACCATACAGTGTTTTTAACGTAGCAATGCATGCGCAGCTAGCAGTCCCCTTACTCTACTCGAGTCACTTTCTCTCACACAGCACAGGAGTGAACGGTTTGAAAGCTGCCAAGTTACTCGGGAACGAACATGTTCCTGTTAAGTGGCGTTCAGCAAAAACGCGGCACTAGATCAATGTGCTCATATCAGTTGAATTGGAAATGAGTGCCTTGTACCATATCACATACCCTCTTCAGAACCTATGATCAGCTATTTTGCTCTGTTTTCATTTACCTTGCTGTGTTTGAGTGCAAGGATCTACAGAATCACTTTCTCATCATGAACGCACTCCATGAAAGCACAGAACTATGACAGCTATGAAATACACTATCTTCTATGACACACTTTCTTCTAACTGCGGCCGTCAGCTAGCTCTAGCCCTAGACCTAAACCTACCTGTAACATGAACCCAAACCCTAACCCTAACCCTAACCCTATCGCTAACCCTAACCTTATCCCTAACCCTAACCCTATCCTTAACCCTAACCCTAACCCTAATAATAAAGCTAATCCTTACCACAATCCTAATGCTAGCCCTAACCCTAACCCTATCTTTAAACGGAAGGTGTCTGATATATCAGAGCTTTGCGTTGTGTCCTAACCAAAATGCTACTGAAATCATTTTCCATGGGTAGTGAACGAACAGGAGCATA
This sequence comes from Desmodus rotundus, assembly GCF_022682495.2. Taxonomy (NCBI): domain Eukaryota; kingdom Metazoa; phylum Chordata; class Mammalia; order Chiroptera; family Phyllostomidae; genus Desmodus; species Desmodus rotundus. The sequence goes on from NW_026527187.1 coordinate 174,165, forward strand.
GCAGCATCTGAACTTTGCAGGACAATGAGCTGCGAGTGTGGGCTTTTCGCCGCTCTCGTTATTCCAGCAAAATAGCGGAGTCCGAAGATTTCCTGCAGCTACTGACTACTATGTCCTGTGGACAAAACTGTTGGTCCAACCTAGATATGCACATGAAGCTCACAGTCCACTGACTCTTTTCGACGGAATTTCCTTCTGCGAGAACAGCAAGGAATTCATGCACAGCTTCCAAACAACTAGGGAATCAGGATGTTTCATACAAGTGCCTTATTAGCACATTTCATCTCCAGCGGGTAACACTAGGTCAATGGACTCGTTTCAGTAGAGTGCGAAATGTAGGGGGTGCCGATAGAACCGGCCGAGTTAGAACGTCATTTCAATGGGTTTTCTGTAAGATCACCTTGGGGGTAACTTTGCGAGCCAGAGAGTTCCGGAATCGCGTTCCCAAAAACAAAGAAGTGAACGGAAGCACAGGACTATGCCAACTCTGAACTAGAGTAAGCTTGGCTACCACTGTTTTCGCCAAATTGTGCGTGCTGCGGGGAAAGCGTATCCGGACGTTGGAAGGCCGCTAGGCCGTGCTACGTGACTTGGACTCCAAGTCTCTGAAGATCTAAGGGAATGTGGATCTCAGAGTAGCCTGTGGGGCTCCTGGTGGATGATACTACATTCGTGAAGATTTGTTTGCTCCTCAAAATCACTCGGGAATCCACCTATTTCGTAGGAAGCGGGTTTTTTCCCAAAGCCGTCTCCGGGTTCAGCGTCTTCTCAATGTTCCCATCTCAGTAGGAGATGTGACGGGAGAAGAAGGCTGTAGCCTAAGAAACCATGGAGACAATACTACGTCCCTCGGACTCCACCCGTTCGTGAAGCGTTCAAGGAGGAAGAAGCGAAAAGTACCTCATGGGCCTACCGGGGCATTCATTCCACTCTGACAATACAGCAGTGACGAGTTTGCGCTCCCCTGCATCATTCAGGGATTACATCAAGTCGTGCGAAAAGTGTTCTCAACAAAAGCCATCCACACTATTTGACGTGTTATCAATGTTCTCATTGCAGTAGGAGATGAAAGCAGTGGTGTCTCACATAGTACGTACCCTTGTCAGCATCCTGCCCAAGTACCTTGCTGCAATATAGGATCTATGGCTCCTGTCATAGCCCAAGAGCTACGGAAATGATTTCCCGTCCGCAAAGGAGGGAATGTTAGCATAGCACTTTGTGGTCCTTGCAGGGGAATGAGCGTCCCCAGTAGAGTTTTCTCCTAGGTACTTTTTCCATCAGAAAAGCGTAGCCCCGGGAAGAAGAGAAGCAGCAGCCTACTGCCTCACTTTGACCATACAGTGTTTTTAACGTAGCAATGCATGCGCAGCTAGCAGTCCCCTTACTCTACTCGAGTCACTTTCTCTCACACAGCACAGGAGTGAACGGTTTGAAAGCTGCCAAGTTACTCGGGAACGAACATGTTCCTGTTAAGTGGCGTTCAGCAAAAACGCGGCACTAGATCAATGTGCTCATATCAGTTGAATTGGAAATGAGTGCCTTGTACCATATCACATACCCTCTTCAGAACCTATGATCAGCTATTTTGCTCTGTTTTCATTTACCTTGCTGTGTTTGAGTGCAAGGATCTACAGAATCACTTTCTCATCATGAACGCACTCCATGAAAGCATAGAACTATGACAGCTATGAAATACACTATCTTCTATGACACACTTTCTTCTAACTGCGGCCGTCGCAGCTCTAGCCCTAGACCTAAACCTACCTGTAACATGAACCCAAACCCTAACCCTAACCCTAACCCTATCGCTAACCCTAACCTTATCCCTAACCCTAACCCTATCCTTAACCCTAACCCTAACCCTAATAATAAAGCTAATCCTTACCACAATCCTAATGCTAGCCCTAACCCTAACCCTATCTTTAAACGGAAGGTGTCTGATATATCAGAGCTTTGCGTTGTGTCCTAACCAAAATGCTACTGAAATCATTTTCCATGGGTAGTGAACGAACAGGAGCATAGCAGCATCTGAACTTTGCAGGACAATGAGCTGCGAGTGTGGGCTTTTCGCCGCTCTCTTTATTCCAGCAAAATAGCAGAGTCCGAAGATTTCCTGCAGCTACTGACTACTATGTCCTGTGGACAAAACTGTTGGTCCAACCTAGATATGCACATGAAGCTCACAGTCCACTGACTCTTTTCGACGGAATTTCCTTCTGCGAGAACAGCAAGGAATTCATGCACAGCTTCCAAACAACTAGGGAATCAGGATGTTTCATACAAGTGCCTTATTAGCACATTTCATCTCCAGCAGGTAACACTAGGTCAATGGACTCGTTTCAGTAGAGTGCGAAATGTAGGGGGTGCCGATAGAACCGGCCGAGTTAGAACGTCATTTCAATGGGTTTTCTGTAAGATCACCTTGGGGGTAACTTTGCGAGCCAGAGAGTTCCGGAATCGCGTTCCCAAAAACAAAGAAGTGAACGGAAGCACAGGACTATGCCAACTCTGAACTAGAGTAAGCTTGGCTACCACTGTTTTCGCCAAATTGTGCGTGCTGCGGGGAAAGCGTATCCGGACGTTGGAAGGCCGCTAGGCCGTGCTACGTGACTTGGACTCCAAGTCTCTGAAGATCTAAGGGAATGTGGATCTCAGAGTAGCCTGTGGGGCTCCTGGTGGATGATACTACATTCGTGAAGATTTGTTTGCTCCTCAAAATCACTCGGGAATCCACCTATTTCATAGGAAGCGGGTTTTTTCCCAAAGCCGTCTCCGGGTTCAGCGTCTTCTCAATGTTCCCATCTCAGTAGGAGATGTGACGGGAGAAGAAGGCTGTAGCCTAAGAAACCATGGAGACAATACTACGTCCCTCGGACTCCACCCGTTCGTGAAGCGTTCAAGGAGG